>NW_004443996.1:12728613-12738749 GCF_000243295.1 Trichechus manatus latirostris
CGGGGTTTCTCCAGTCTGTCAGGCCAGTAAATCTGGTCTTTTTTGTGTGTGTGTGAGTTAGAATTTTGTTCTCCATCCTTTTCCAGCTCTGTCCAGGACCCTCTATTGTGATCCCGGTCAGAGAAGTCAGTGGTGGTAGCTGGGCCCCATCTAGCTGTACTGGACTCAGTCTGGTGAAGACTGTGGTAGCTGTGGTCCATTAGTCCTTTGGACTAATCTTTTCCTTGTATCTTGTTTTCTTGATTCTCCCTTGCTCCCAAAGGGGTGAGACCAGTGGAGTATCTTAGATGGCTGTTCATAGACTTTTAAGACCCCAGACGCTACTCACCAAGGTAGAATGTAGAACATTGTCTTTAGGAACTATGTTATACCAATTCAGCTGGATATTCCCGGAGACCATGGTCCCCACAGCCCTTCACCCAGCAAATCAGTCCCTCAGGGAGTTTGGAAGTGTCTATGTAGCTTCCATGACCTTTTAGCCTTGCTGCTTCTGACTCACTCTAAAAAGCATATTCTCTGGTCTTCCCCCACCCCTATCCCTAGTCTCTGCCTTTTCTGTTTCTGTCTCCACTTATCTCAAGTCTGTCTGTATCTGTCAGTTGCTAACATTGGCTGTGTCTCCACAAGTGGTTATTCACCTACTCTGTATCTGGACCAATATTGGCCAATTCTCAAAAGAAAGATACCGTCACTGCCCTGCAGAACCTCATAGACTAGCTGCTGACACAAAGACACATGAAACAGCAAGACACCAAAGGAAAATTGTGACAAATACTCAGTTTTATGGAGAGTAAGTTCCATAATGAAGCAGAAGATGGAGATGAGGTCCGTCTTAGTTATCTAGCCAATGTAACACATTTTGGGGGGACACAATTCAGTCCAAAACATTCCACCCTTTGGCTCCCCAAAATTCATATTCTTCTCACATGTAAAACACACTAACCCCATCATGTAATCCCAAAAGTCTTAAAACAACTCCAAGTCCAAAATCTCATCTTCTGCAAAATTCCTCTTCTCCTGTGAAATCTAGAATACAAGTTATCTGCTTCCAAAGTACAGTGGTGGAACAGGCTTAAGGTAGACATTTCCATTACAAATGGGAGAAATTGAAGGGAAAGAAGGGATAACAGGCATCAAGCAAATCGCAGAATACATTACATTAGCTCTCAAATCTTGAAAATAATTCTCTGTTCTCTGAGACCATTTAGGCAATGGTCCTGCCCTCCAGAGACTGGGTGTTGGCCACACTCTCCGGATTCTGGGTAGAGGCCCCTCAGCCCTGGGCCTCAGCTCCACCTTCCAGGCCCACTGGAACAGCAACTCTGCTCCCTTGCATTTGGGCGGCCCCATTCTCCTAGTCCATCTGAGTGGTGACCCTACCCTTTCCCCCAGCAGGCCCCATTCTTCTGCCCATTGGGCCTGGCAACCCTGCCCCCTCAACTTTGGGCAGAAAATCTGCCCCCATCCTGCTGGCACTCGTGAAAGGCAGCCCCACACTCCGTAACCAAGTTGATGAAGATGTGACTGTTTGAATCCTAGGAGGCTGTGGCCCCACTGTTTGAAACCCCAAAAGCCATGGCTCCACCTTTTGAGACTCCAGAGGTCGTGGCCCTACCCTTTGAGACTGAGGCAGCTTTGATTCCTGTGCTCCTTGTCTCTTCAGCTTCTGCCTCCCGGTTTCTTGGCCTCTCAGCCCCTTGGGCCTCTTGGGTCGGCCTGGAGTCTGCCCCGCTTGGGCAAAAGTTCCGAAGCTCTTTAGCTCTACAGATAAGTGCCTGGAGACACCCCACTCTGCCAGTAAACCTCAACCAGAAGACACTCAGTTCTCTTGCTCTGTGGATTGGCAAACCAAGTTCCAGTGATAAGCTCCCAGAGGCACCCCACTCCCCCAGGAAGCCTTCTGCACAAAGGCACACCTCTATGTCTCACTCCGTGGGTTGGCTCCTGTGCCATCTCATGCCAGTATCCTGGTTCTGCTGCCACCATTTCTCTGCTGCTGCTTCTCACCATCTGTGCAGTCTCCTCACTGCCTTCTGAGTCCTCACCAGAATTGTCTTTGATATCCATAATTCCACCAACAGTCTCTTCAAGACAATCTAGGCTTTTACTATTAGGCACTTTAAAACTCTTCCAGTATTTACCCATTCACAGTTTCAAAACTGCTTCCACATGGCAGGTATTCGTTAGAGCATCACCCCACTCTTCAGGTACCAAATTCTGTCTTAGTTAGTTAGTGCTGCTGTAACAGAAATATCACAAGTGAATGGCTTTAGCCAACAAAACTTTATTCTCTCACAGTTTAGGAGGCTAGAAGTTTAAATTCAGGGTACCAGCTCCAGAGAAACACTTTCTCTGTCTGTAGGCTCTGGGGAAATGTCCTTGTCATCAATCTTCCCTTGGTCTAGGATCTTCTTAGCACAGGGACGCCAGGTCCAAAGGGTGAGCTCCACTCTGCTCCTGGCTCTTCTTTCTTGGTGGTAATGAGGTCCCTCTTGTCTCTCCTCTCGTCTCTCTTTTATATCTCAAAAGAGATTGACTCAAGATACAACCTGTAGATTGAGTCTTGCCTCATTACCATAACTGCTTCTAATCCTGCCTCATTAACATCATAGAGGTAGAGTTTACAACACATAGGATAATCACATCAGATCACAAAATAGTGGACAACCACACAAATACTGTGAATCATGGCCTAGCGAAGTTGACACACATTTTGGGGGACACAATTCAATCTATAACAAAGGCCCATGGAGAAGTGGAATGGGCCAGGAAGGCTTCTCAGAGGAGGTGTGATTTGAGCTGGATCTTGATAGATGATAACCAAAAAACCCAAACCCATTGCCACTGAGTCGATTCCAACTCATAGTGACCCTATAGGACAGAGTAAAACTGCCACGTAGGGTTTCCAAGGAGCAGCTGGTGGATTCGAACTGCTAACCTTTTTGTTAATAGTGGCACTCTTAACCACTGCGCCACAAGGGCTCCTGATGGATGATAGGGGTTTAAATATGCTGAGAAGGGGATAGCTTTCCAGATGGCCAGAGCAAAGTGGACAAATGCAGATGTGAAGTGGGAGATGAGAAGGAGGCTGGTTTGTGAAGAAAAAAGGGGTAAGGAGAAGAGCTTTGGCAGAGAGGGGAGGGTCCATTGTAGCATCTCAGTGCACTATAGTGATTGAAGTCAATCTACAGTTATGGCTACCGTCTGTCTGCATGATTGACTCACTAGTTGTGTCCTCTTTGGATTACAATCTCTCAGTCTCCCAATTCATCTGCCTTCATTTTTCCCCAAGGGACTCGAGTACTCCTTAACAGATCTTTTACCATGTCACTGGATCACATGCTCTTCCAGCATCACTCTTCCTCTCTCCACCTGAGCTCCAGCCTCACTGGCCCTCTTTCAGCTCCTTCAAAAAGATATGATCCCTTTCACCATGAGCATTTTCACATGCTGTTCCTTCTGCTGGAACACTCCAACTTCCCTTAACCAAGTTAGTTCTTACTCTTTTTGTTCTGAACTTATCCCAGTAATCATACCCTCAGGGAACACTTCCTTAAGCCCTAGTTTAGGTAATATCCACTTATTATATGCTCTTATAGCATCACAGCCCTGATGGTGCCGTGGTTCAGAGCTCGGCTGCTATCCAAAGGGTTGGTAGTTTATATCCATCAGCAGCTCCTTGGAAGCCCTATGGGGAAGTTTTACTCTGTCCTAAAGGGTCGCTGTGAGTCGCAATTGACCTGACAGCAGTGGATTTGGTTTGGTTTTTTTATAGCATCACAGATCTTTTCTTCATAGCATTCAACACAGGTATAATTTTACGTATTGTTGTGTAATTATTTGTGTGATTATTTGATTAAAGTCAGTTTCTCCCAACTGTGAACTCCAAGAGGACAGTGTCCATATCTCAGTAATTCAAAATTAATATTAGTGGTGTCCACAAAAATTTTTCTCTCTGACCCTCTATCTTGCCTAACTAAAGAAGCAGTGTGCCTTTTGCACATCTTGGCTGAAAAATATGTGACAATTCATCCAATTACAGACAAGTCCACATCAACGTGTTATTTTAGGCCAAATAGTACACACCCAAAGAAAAAAATTCCCATGAACAAGAAAGTAATAAGCATATCCACCACCATATCCTTTTTTCCCTCACCTCACTCCTCTGGTGAAAGCCTTCTAGTTTTGCTTGCTGTCATATTTGTAAAGTAGAAGGGGGGAAATAAAAACTTGTCCAGGGTGTTCTCCAAACAGCTCATTTATAGCCACACAATTTAACCCAAAAAGTCCTTTTTAAAAAGTCTTCATTGAGTTGCTCATGTTTGTACCTCTGGAGGGTGGGGATGAATATACAGCTGAAAAAGTGCATTCAGAACTATCTGGGGGAGTATATATTTCATTTTTATCTGTTTGAAAATAAAGTAACTGAAATATGACTAACCTCCAACTGGGAATTTACACACTTGAATAAGAACAGCCAGATGCTTGGGACCTTCACACTCCAAATCTAAATCAATTTTTCTTTCTGCCAACAGTATCAAAGGACTGGGTGAATTCACCCCAAGTGTCAGAGACTCAACACTTCATTAGTTTCCCTAGAAACATTATAAATGTAACCAAAGGATTTTAACTATGCCTATGGATTAAGGTCTTGCTAACAGTATTGGTAACACTCATATTCTCTAAAAGAAGACAGAGTTTGTATAATCCTGGGCAGTGTTCTAGGGAAGGGAAGCCATTTAATTATTAACTTTGCATAAATTAGCATTTGTCATGAAGCCTTTCAGAAAACAAAGGCAAGGTCCTGAATCCTATAGCCTTTCTTTTTTATACAGTCTTGCTTCAGTAGGAGAAATGGACCATAAGGTCAGGTCTCAAACTGGCTCACTTAATTCATTACAAATCTGAAAAGGTAAAAACTTTTTTTTTCCAAGCACAGTTCCTGAAAAATTTTTAACTCATCCTTCACATTTCATCTCCTAGCTATTTCTCAAGGAATCGGGTTTACCTTCACACTAACTGAACAAGCTTTGATAATATCAAGTTCCAGTTGCTTAGAGCAGGGTTGGCAGAGAAAATGAAGTTTTTAAACAAACAGCTTTGGAGAGAGTGTCAGTAGTCTTTTTTTTTTTAAATTGTACTTTATATGAAGGTTTACAGAGCAAACTAGTTTCTCATTAAACAATTACTACACATATTGTTTTGTGACATTGGTTCCCAACCCCACGACATATCAACACTCTCCCTTTCTCTACCTTGGATTCCCCATTACCAGCTTTCCTGTTCCCACATGCCTTCTAGTCCTTGCCCCTGGGCTGGTGTACCCTTTAATCTCGTTTTGTTTTATGGGCCTGTCTAATCTTTGGCTGAAGGGTGAACCTCAGGAGTGACTTCATTACTGAGCTATAAGGGTGTCCGGGGGCTATACCATCAGGGTTTCTCCAGTCTCTGTCAGACCAGTAAGTCTGGTCTTTTTTTTTGTGAGTTAAAAATTTGTTCTACATTTTTCTCCAGCTTTGTCCGGGACTGTCTATTGTGATCCCTGTCAGAGCAGTCAGTGGTGGTAGCCGGGCACCATCTAGTTATGTTGGACTCAGTCTGGTGTAGGCCATGGTAGTTGTGGTCCATTAGTCCTTTGGACTAATCTTTCCTTTCTGTCTTTGGTTTTCTTCATTCTCCCTTGCTCCAGACTGGGTTAGACCAGTGGAGTATCTTAGATGGCTGCTCACAAGCTTTAAAGACCCAAGATGCTACTCACCACAGTAGCATGTAGAAAATTTTCTTTATAAACTGTGTTATGACAATTGAGCTAGATGTTCCCTGAGACCATGGTCCCCACAGCCCTCAGTCCACTAATTTTGTCCCTCAGGGAGTTTGGATGTGTCTATGGAGTTTCAATGACCTTGCCTTGAACAAGTTTTGCTGCCTTCCCCAATACTGTGCACTGCTTTACCCTTCACCAAAGTTGCTTCTTATTTATTGTCTATTTAGTGTTTTTCCCTCCCTACCCTTCCCCTCCCTGGTAATCAACAAAGATTGTTTCTTTTTGCGTGTAAATCTTTTCACGAGTTTTTATAGTAGTGGTTCATACAATATTTGTCATTTTGTGATTGACTTATTTCACTCAGCATAATGCCCTCCAGATTCATCCATGTTGTGAGAGGCTTCGCAGATTCATCATTGTTCTTTATCGTTGCCTAGTAGTCCATTGTGTGTGTATACCATAGTTTGTTTATCCATTCAGCTGTTGATGGGCACTTAGGTTGTTTCCATCTTTTTGCTATTGTGAATAATGCTGCAGTAAACATGGGTGTGCATATGTCTATTCATGTGACAGCTCTTATTTCTCTAGGATATATTCCTAAGAGTGAGAATGCTGGATCATATGGTATTTCTATTTCTAACTTTTTAAAGAAGCACCATATCAATTTCCAAAATGATTGTACCATTTCGCATTCCCACTAGCAGTGCATAAGAGTTCCATTCTCCCTGCAGCTTCTCCAGCATGTTATTTTCTGTTTTTTGATTCATGCCAGTAATGTTGTGGTGAGATGGTATCTCATTGCAGTTTTCATTTGCATTTCTCTAATGGCTAGTGATTGTGAGTATTTCCGTATGTGTCCATAAGCCACTTGAATGTCTTCTTTGACCGAGTGTCTGTTTATATCCTTTGCACATTTTTTAATTGGATTATCTGTCTTTTTGTTGTAGAGGTATTGGATTTTCCTGTAGATTTTAGAGATTAGGACTTTGTCGGATTTGTCATAACCAAAAGTTTTTTTCCCAGTCTGTAGATTCTCTTTTTACCTTTTGGTGAAGTCTTTTGATGAGCATAAGTGTTTAATTTTTAGAAGATCCCAGTTATCTAGCTTATCTTCTGGAGTTTATGTATTCTTGGTTATAGTTTGTATCCTGTTAATGCCTGTATTAGGGCCTGTCATGGATTGAATTATGTCCCCTCAAAATATCTGTCAACTTGGCTAGGTCATGATTCCCAGTATTGTATAATTGTGTACCATTCTGTAATCTGATGTGATTTCCTTATGTGTTGTAAACTCAACCATTATGATCTAATAAGATGGATTAGTGATGAGGTTTGCACGATTGGATAGTGTCTTAAGTCAATCTCTTCTGAGATATAAAAGAGAAAAGTGAGCAGAGACACATGGGAACTTCATACCACCAAGAAAGCAGTGCTGCGAGCAGAGCGAGTCCTTTGGACCTGAGGTTCCTGCGCAAAGAAGCTCCCAGACCAAGGGAAGATTGATGACATGGACCTTCCTCCAGAGCTGACGGAGAAAGCGTTTCCCTAGAGCTGACACCCTGAATTTGGACTTGCAGCCTACTGGACTGTGAGAGAATGAACTTCTCTTTGCTAAAACTATACACTTGTGGTATTTCTGTTATAGCAACACTAGATGACTAAGACAGGGCCTCTAGCGTTGACCCTATTTTTTCTTCTATGTCCTATATGTTTTTTGGTTTTATATTTAGGTGTTGATTCATTTTGAATTAGTTTTTGTGTATGGTGTCAGGTATGAGTCCAGTTTCATTTTTTTGCAGATGGACATCCAGTTTTGCCAGCACCATTTGCCAAAAAGACTGTCTTTTCCCCATTTGATGGGCTTTGGGCCTTTGTCAAAGATCAGGTGACGGTAGGTGGATAGATTGACATCTGTATTCTCAACTCTGTTCCATTGGTCAATGTGTCTGTTGTCATACTAGTACCAGGCTGTTTTGACTACCATAGCTATATACTAGGTTCTGAGGTTACATAGTACAAGTTCTCCTACTTTATTCTTTTTCAATAGTGCTTTACTTATCCAGGGCCTCTTCCCTTTCCATATAAAGTTAAGGATTAGTTTTTCCATCTCTTTAAAGAATGCTGTTGGTATTTGGATCAGGATTGCATTGTATTTGTAGATTGCTTTGGGAAGAATTGACATTTTCACAATGTTGAGTCTACCTAAACATGAGCATAGTATGCTTTTCCATTTAAGTAGGTCTCTTTTGGTTTCTGGCAGTAGTGTTTTGTAGTTTTCTTTCTATAGGTATTTTACATCCCTGGTTAGATTTATTCCTAAGTATTTTATTTTTTTAGGGGCTATTATAAATGATATTGTTTTCCTGATTTCCTTTTTGTAGTTCTTTATTTGTGTATAGGAATCCAACGGATTTTTGTATGTTTAGCTTCTATCCTGCTACTCTGCTGAATCTTCCAGTAGTTTTCTCGTGGAGTCTTTTGGGTTTTCTAAGTATAGTACCATATCATTTGGAAATAGGGACAATTTTACTTCTTCCTTACTAATCTGGATGCCCTTTATTTCTTTTGTGTGTGTGTGAGCATTCTTTTTTTTTATTGTTGTGCTTTAAGTGAAAGTTTACGATTCAAGTTACTCTCTCATACAAAAATTTATACATACATTGTTTTGTGACCCTAGTTGCTATCTCTATACTGTGACAGCACCCTCTTCCTTTCCACTCCGGATTTCCTGTGTCCATTCAACCAACTCCTGACCCTCTCTGCCTTGTCATCTAGCCTCTGGACAGGAGCTGCCCATTTAGTCTCGTGGATCTACCTGAGCTAAGAAGCTCGCTCTTCACGAGTATCATTTTATGTCCCATAGTCCAGTCTAATCTCTCTCTAAAGAGCTGGCCTCAGGAATGATTTTAGTTTTGGGCTAACAGAGAGTCCAGGGGCCATGTCTTTCAGGGTCCCTCCAGTCTCAATCAAACCATTAAGTCTAGTCTTTTTACTAGAATTTGAGTTCTGCACTCCACTTTTCTCCTGCTCTGTCAGGGAATCTCAGTTGTGTTCCCTGTCAGGGCGGTCATTGTGGCAACCAGGCACCATCTAGCTCTTCTGGTCTCAGGGGATGAAGTCTCTAGTTTATGTGGCCCTTTGTGTCTCTTGGGCTAATACTTTCCCTGTGTCCATGATGTTCTTCATTCTCCTTACTCCAGGTGGGTTGGGACCAATTGATGCATCTTAGATGGCCTCTCACTAGATTTTAAGACCCCAGACGCCACTCACCAAAGTGAGATGCAGAACATTTTCTTTAAAAACTTTGTTATGCCAATTTACCTAGATGTCCCCTGAAACCATGGTCCCCAGACCCCTGTCCCTGCTACTCTGTCCCTTGAAGTGTTTGGTTATATTCAGGAATCTTCTTAGCTTTGGTCTAGTCTAGTTGTGCTGACTTCCCTTGTAGTGTTGTCTTCTCCTAAGATAACTCTTGTCTACTTTCTAGTTAGTGAATACCTCTCTTTCTCTCCCCACCTTTGTAATCATCAAAGAATGTTGTCTTCTGTGTTTAAACTTTTTCTTGAATTCTTATAGTAGTGGTCTTACACAATATTTGTCCTTGTGTGACTAAGTTCACTCAGCATAATGCTTTCCATATTCCTCCATGTTGTAAGATGTTTCACAGATTCATCGTTGTTCTTTATTGTTCCATAGTATTCCATTGTGTGAATATACCATAATTCGTTTATCCATCCATCCATTGATGGGCACCTAGGTTATTTCCATCTCTTTGCTACCGTGAACAGCGCTGCAATGAACATGGGTGTGCATATATCTATTTGTGTGATGACTCTTAATTCTCTAGGATATATTCCAAGGAGCAGGATTGCTGTATCTTATGGTACTTCTGTTTCCTGCTTTTTAAGGGAGCATCAAATCGATTTCCAAAGTGGTTGTACCATTTTACATTCCCATCAACAGTGTATAAGTGTTCCAGTCTCTCCACAACCTCTCCAACATTTATTATTTTGTGTTTTTTGGATTAATGCTAGCCTCATTGGGGTGAGATGGTATCTCATTGCAGTTTTGATTTGCATTTCTCTAATGGCTAATGATGGTGAGCATTTCCTCATGTTTCTGCTAGCTGCCTGAATGTCTTCTTTGGCAAAGTGCCTATTCATATCCTTTGCCCATTTTTTAATTGGGTTATTTGTCTTTTTGTTGTCGAGGTTTTGCAGTTTCTTGTAGATTTTAGAGATTAGATGCTGATCGGATTTGTGGTAGCCAAAATTTTCATCCCAGTCTGTAGGTTGTATTTTTACTCTTTTGGCGAAGTCTTTTGATGACTGTATGATTTTTAGGAGCTCCCAGTTACCTAGTTTCTCTTCTG
>NW_004443996.1:12740343-12763207 GCF_000243295.1 Trichechus manatus latirostris
TTTTCAATCTCTTCTTTTGTTATAGGTTTATGTAGTTGTTCTACCTCTGAATGTGTTAGTTTAGGTAGGTAGTGATTTTCTAGAAATTAGTCCATTTCCTCTAGGTTTCCAAATTTATTAGAGTACAATTTTTCATAGTATTCTGTTATGATTCTTTTAATTTCAATTGGCTGTGTTGTGATATCACCCATCTCATTTCTTATATGGGTTACTTGCTTCCTTTCTTGTTTTTCTTTTGTCAGTTTGTGCAGTTTATCAATTTTGTTGATTTTTCAAAGACCCAGGTTTTGTCTTGTTAACTCTGTCAATTGTTTTTTCTCTATTTCATTTAATTCTGCTCTAATTTTTATTATTTCCTTTCTTCTGACGCCTGAGGGATTCTTTTGCTGCTCTCTTTCTACTTGTTCAAGTTGTAGGGTTAATGTTTTTATTTTGGCCCTTCTTTTTGGATGTGTGCATTTGTTGCTATAAACTGACTTCTGAGCACTGCTTTTGCTGTGTCCCAAAGGTTCTGGTAGGATGGGTTTTCGTTCTCATTTGATTCTATGAATTTCTTTATTCCATGCTTAATTTTTTTTTTTAACCCAGTAGTTTTTGAGCAAGGTGTTGTTCACATTCCACGTGTTTGGTTTTTTTCCTTGCTTTTTCTGTTATTGATTTATACTTATATGACTTTATGGTCAGAAAAGATGCTTTGTAATATTTTGATGCTTTGGATTTTGTTAAGGTTTGCTTTATGGCCTAATATGTGGTCTTTTCTGAAGAATGCTCCACGTGCATTGGAAAAGAAAGTATCCTTGGCTGCTGTTGGGTGGAGTGTTCTGTGTATGTCTATGAGATCAAGTTGGTTGATTTTAGAGTTTAGATCTTCTGTGTCTTTATTGAGCTTCTTTCTGGATGTTCTGTCCTTCACTGAAAGTGGTGTGTTAAAATCTCCTACTATTATTGTGGAGCTGTCTAGCTCTCTTTCCAATGCTGTTAGAATTTTTTTTTTTTTTTTGTATTTTGGAGCCCTGTTGTTGCATGCATAAGTATTTATTATAGTTATGTCCTCCTGGTGTACTGATCCTTTAATCATTATATAGTGTCCTTCCTTATCCTTTGTGGTGGATTACTTTAAAGTCTATTTTGTCAGAGACTAATATTGCCACTCTTGCTCTTTTTTGAGTGTTGTTTGCTTGGTATATATTTTTTCCATCCTTTTAGTTTTAGTTTGTTTGTGTCTTTAAGTCAAAGGTGTATCTCTTGTAGGCAGCATATAGACAGATCTTTTTTTTTAATCCATTCTGCCACTCTCTGTCTCTTTATTGGTGCATTCAGTTCATTTACATTCAGTGTAATTATTGATAGGTATGAGTTTAATGCTGTCATTTTCATTTCTTTTTTTGTGTGTTGTTGACAGTTTCTTTGTTCCACTTAATTTTCTGTGCTGAGTTATTTTTCTTTATGTTTTTTCATCTTTCTCATTGTTGTTGATTTTGTATTTGCTGAGTCTTTATATTTTTCTTGTTTTTTTTTTTATTTTGATGTGTAGGATTGTTAGTTTCATTTTTGGTTACTTTAATATTTACCCCTATTTTTCTAAGTTTAAACCAGTCTTTTACTTCTTTATATTGCCTTGACTTCCTCTCTATATGAAAAATCTATGTCTACATTTTTTCATCCCTCTTTTTTGTTTTACTGTTGTCATCTTTTACATATTAACATCTCTGTTTCCCTAGTTTCAGAGTTTTAGCTTTGATTTATTTTTGTGACTTCCTTATCTGGGTTGATATCTGGTTCTGTGTCCTCTGTTCTAGTCTTGGGTTGTTATCTGATGTTATTGATTTTTTAACCGGAGGACTCCCTTTATTATTTCTTGTAATTTTGGTTTGGTTTTTGCAAATTCCATAACCTTCTGTTTATCTGGATATGTCCTAATTTCACCATCATATTTGAGAGACGGTTTTGCTGGATATATAATTCTTGACTGAGATTCCTTTTATTTCTTTTTCTTTCTTATTGCTCTTGTTAAGATTTCCAGCACAATGTTAAATAGGAGTGGTGATGAAGGGCATCCTTGTCTTGTTCTCAAGGGGAATGTTTTCAGCCTCTATACATTAAGAATGACGTTGGCGGTTGGTTTTGTATAGATGCCCTTTATTATGTTGAGGAATTTCCCTTCTATACCTATATTATCGAGAGTTTTTATCAGGAATGGTTTGGACTTTGTCAAATGCCTTTTCCGTGTCAATTGAGATGGTCAACTTATTCTGTTATTTTATTTATGTAGTGGTTTACGTTGATTGATTTTCTAATGTTGAACCATCCTTGTATACCTGGTATGAATCCCACTAAGTTGTGGTGTATTGTTTTTTTGATATGATGCTGAATTCTATTGGCTAATATTTTGTGGAGGATTTTTCCATCTATATTCATGACAGATATTGGTCTGTAATTTTCTTTTTTTGTGGTGTCTTTCCCTGGTTTTGGTATCAGGGTTATGCTGGCTTCACAGAATGAATTAATAAGTACACCTTCCTTTTCTATGTTCTGAAACAGTTTGAGTACTACTGGTGTAAGCTCTTCTCTGAATGTTTTGTAGAATTATCCAGTGAAGCCATCTGCGTGAGGGCTTTTTTTGTTGTTGTTGGGAGTTTCTTTATTACCTTTTCAGTCTCTTCTCTTGTTATCGGTTTGTTCAGATTTTCAACTTCAGTTTGTGTTAGTTAGCATAGGTAGTGTTTTTCCAGAAATTTGTCGATTTCCTCTAGGTTTTCAAATTTGTTGGAGTATAGTTTTTCACAGTACTCTGTTATGATGCTTTTTATTTCAGTTGGGTCTGTTGTAATGTCCCACTTTTCATTTCTTATTTGGGTTATTTGTGTCCTCTCCTGTTTTTCTTTTGTCAGTTTGGTCAGTGGTTTGTCAATTTTGTTGATCCTTTCAAAGAACCAAATTATTGATTGTTTCTTTTATTTTTCTATTCTCTATTTCATTTATTTATACTGTGGTCTTTAACATTTCCTTTCTTCTGGTGGCTGTTTCTTTTGCTGTTCCCTTTCTATTTCTTTGAGTTGTGTAGCTAATGTTTTGATTTTGTCCCTTTTTCGTTTTTTGATGGGTCCATCTATTGTTATAAATTGACCTCTGAGCACTGCCTTTGCTGTGTCCCAGAGGTTTTGGTATGATCTGTTTTCATTCTTGTTTGATTCCATCTTTAATTTCTTCTATTACTCAGTGATTTTTAAGCAGGATGTTTTTCAATTTCCATGTATTTGATTTTTTTGTTCTTTCTCTTTCTGTTATTAATTTCTGATTTGATGACATTGTAATCAGAGAAGATACTTTGTATTAGCTCAATGTTTTCGATTTTGTTGAGTGTTGCTTTGTGGCCTAAGATGTGGTCTACTCTGGCGAACATTCCATGTGCATTGGAAAAGAATAAATAAAATGGTGCTGAGGTAGCTGGTCAGTGACATTGGCACAGACCCAGGCAGGTCACACGCAGTGACTCTGCAACCGAGCTCTGCAGCACAGCCCCTCCAGAAGGGATGAGGGTCGTACACAGGGCTGGGTCAGCTGGAGATAGGAAACGAAGGAAAGGAGAGATGAAGAAGAAACAGAAAACAGAAGGAAAAAGAACAAAGCAAACAAACTGAAATATCTCAGCTCATCAAGAAGGGGAGGGGATGGCACACACCGCTAGCCAGGCAGGAGAAAGTAAAGGAAGGAAGCGAGAGACAGATAAGCTACAAAAAAGCCCAAAGAAACAAACAAACAAACAAACAAATGAGAATGAAGAAAACAAACCAAAAAAATCACAGACTGTCAATAAGGGGAGGGGATGACACAAGGGGCTAGCTGGGCGGGAGAAAGGAAAGGAAGAAAGGGAGAGAGAGAGAGAAGCAACAAAAATGCCAAAAAAATCAAAAAACAAACAAATAAACAAGAAAATGATGCTAAAGGGGTTGGCCAGTGGGGGAGGGGCAAACCACAGCGACAGTGAGCTACTATCTCTCCAGTCAAGCAACCATGGCCCACTGGAAAGCGGCAGAGGATGCATAGAGTGCAGAAGGAAGAGGGGTGGGAAAGTGTGTATCCCTGGTTACCAGGTGCTCTATCTCCTGCTGGGAGCTCCATGGAGTGGCCTTCCTGTACTTCCTGTCTGCACTCCTTGCTGGCTGAAGTCCCAGATGGTGAATATAGGTGACTTTGAGCTGGTATCTCTCCTGCCGAGCAACCTGGCCCATTGGCAAGCTGTGAAGGCCTCATAGAGGAAAGAAGGATGGGGAGTGGGAAAGCATGTATCTTTGTTACTGGATGCTCTGTCTCCTGTTGGGAGTTCCATGAAGTTGCCTTCCCGTACTCCCTGTCTGCATTCTTTGATGATGGTAGTCCAAGATGGCGAATTCAGCCATGTTAGATGGTAGGGGATCTCCACTCCATAGCTCTCTTCATTCTCTGTTCTCTGTCAGTTTCTTATTCCATTTGGTGCTTGATTCTTTTATTCCTTCATTTGGTACTTAGGGTTCTAGGATTGACGTTTATATCTGTTTTACTTTGTTTTTCGGGTCTTTACTGCAGAGGGGCGGCATGTTGCTTCTGTCTATAGCACCATGTTGGCTCCGCCTCTCGAGTGTCAGCAGTCTTGATAGCTTGGTATAGGTTAGAAAAAATTCAAGACAATAATAACAATAATGACAACAGATTGCATTTCTTGAGCATTACTATATGCCAGGAACTGTTCTAAGTAGTTTCCCTATATTTATTTACTTAATCTGTACAACTCCATGAAGTAAATACTACTATCATTCCTATTTTATACTTGAGCAAGATACAGCATGGAGAGGTTAAGTGACTTGCCCAATGTCACACAGCTAGTACTTTCTCCATTCATTCTGACAATTTTTGGACTAATAATCTTAGTCACATTTTCCTTTGATAGAGCACTCACTACTCTGTTCAAATCATCTTCTTAATGTGCAAACATAAACATTCTGCCTTTTCTGATGAAAATTGCTCACTAGTTATTGACAAATCCCCTAACAGAATGCATGGCTTTTGGACAGTTCTGTTGTTGTTGCTGTTAGGCACCTTCAAGTCAGTTCTGATTCATAACGACCTATGTGCAACAAAATGAAACTGCCAGATCCTGCACCGTCCTCACAATATTTGCAGTGTTTGAGCCCATTGTTGCAGCCACTGTTTCAATCTATCTTGTTGAGGGTCTTCCTCTTTTTTTTTGCTGACCCTCTACTGTACGAAACACATGTCTTTCTTCAGGGACTGATCGCTCCTGATAACATGTCCAAAGTACATAAGGCAAAGTCTCGCCATCCTTGCTTCTAAGGAGCGTTCTGGCTGTACTTTCTGCAAGAAAGATTTGTTTATTCTTCCGGCAGTCCCTATGCTTTTCTAACACCATAATTCAAAATGCGTCAATTCTTCTTTGGTCTTCCATATTCACTGTCCAGGTTTCACATGCATACAAGGTGATTGAAAATACAATGGCTTGGGTCAGTCCCACCTTAGTCCTCAAAGTGACATCTTTGCTCTTTAACACTTTAAAGAGGTTTTTTTGTAGATTTTCCCAATGCAATACACCGTTTGATTTCTTGACTGCTGCTTCCATGGGTGTTGATTGTGGATCCTTGTAAAATGAAATTCTTGACAACTTCAATCTTTTCTCCATTTATCATGATGTTGCTTATTGGTCCAGTTGTGAGGATTTTTGTTTTCTTTACGTTGAGCTGTAATCCATACTGAAGACTGTAGTCTTTGATCATCATCAGTAAGTGCTTCAAGTCCTCTTCACTTTCATCAACCAAGGTTGTGTCATCTGAATAACGCCACAGGTTGTTAATGAGTCTTCCTCCAATCCTGATGCCACATTCTTCTTCATATAGTCCAGCTTCTCAGATTATTTCTCAGCATACAGATTGAATATGGTGAAAGGATACAACCCTGATGCACAACTTTTCTGATTTTAAACCACTCGGTATCCCCTTGTTCTGTTCAAATGACTGCTTCTTGGTCTATGTACAGGTTCTGCATGAACACAATGAAGTGTTCTGGAATTACCACTCTTCGAAAGTTATCCATAATCTGTTATGAGCCACACAGTTGAATGCCTTTGCATAGTCAATAAAACACAGATAACCAAGATAAACATCTTTCTAATATTCTCTGCTTTCAGCCAAGATCCAGCTGACATCAGCAATGATATCCCTGGTTCCATGCCCTCTTCTGAATCTGACTTGAATTTCTGGCAGTTTCCTGTCGATGTACTGCTGCAAACGTTTTTTTTTTTAATTATCTTAAACTATTTTTGAACAGTTCTAAGGTTTGAAAAATCTCTGTATCTGTTAATTTCAGACCTAAAGTCCCAGGCTGACTCTCAAAGGCATGAGGGGTGGGGGTGGGGGGAAGTGCCATAACTAAGATCACAAAGCTGATAAATAGCAGAACCAAATCAAAATGCAAGTGTTCTCAATGTATGTTAGTACAGACCTGAAGTAGATTTTTATAAAATAAATATTGTATTCCCTAGAGAACCACTAAGAAAACACCTAAAAATATAGTAAAAAAATCATTAAGGGAAAGAAAAACGTATATTAGAAAATATACACTCAAGATGAAAAACTAAAAGAACACAGCACAAAAGTAGTCATGAGACATATAGAAAACAAAATCGAAATGGTATACTGAAATCCAACCATATCAATAATAACATTAAATATGATAAACAATTGAATAGAAAGACATATTGTCAGACTGGATTAAAAAACAAGATCCAACTACGTGTTGTCTGTAGGACATACACTTCAGATTCAAAGACAAATAGTTTGAAATTTAAAGGATGGATAAATACAAGGTAAAAACAATAGCCAAAAATAGCTGGAGTGGCTATCAGACAAAATAGTCTTTAAGACAAATACCTGTTACTGAAATAAAGAGGGATGTTTTATAATGAAAAAATGGTCAGTCTATCAGGAAGATATTACAGTTATAAACATATATGTACCTATACACAGAGCCCCAAAATACAAGAAGCAACAAATGATAAAATTGAAGGGAGAAATAAACAATTCAACAGTAATGTTTGATGACTTTAATGCCACATTTTCAATAATGAATATAACAACTAAACAGAAGATGAAGCATATAGAATAATTAAACAACACTGCACACCAACTAGACCTAACAGATATCTATAGAACATTTCACCCAACAACAGCAGAATATACATTCTTCTCAAGTACACATAGGACATTCTCCAAGACAGATCATAAGACAGGCCTTAAAACAAGCCTTAATAGATTTGATAAGATTGAAACAATACAAAGTAAGTTCACAGACCACAAAGGAATTAAACTAAAATCAACAACAAAAAGAAATCAGGGAATTTTTTTTAAATATGGAAATTAAACCACACACTCCTAAATACTAAAGAGTAAAGAAGAAATATCAAGGGAAATTAGAAAATACTTTGAGTTGAGTGAAAATGAAAACGCATACAACTAAAGCAGAGCATGGAGGGAAATTCATACCTGTAAATGTCTATATTAAATAAAAAAAACTCAAATAAATAACTTTTCACCTTAAGAAATTATAAAATGAAGAGTATACTGTACTCAAAACAAGCTCAAGAAAGGAAATAATAAAGAATAGAGTATAAATAAATGAAATAGAGAATAGAAAAACAATAGAGAGAATCTACAAAACCAAAAGTTGGTTCTTTGAAAAGGTCAACAACGTTCACAAACCTGTAGCTAAGCTGATCAAGGAAAAAGGGAGAGGACTCAAATTACTAAAATCAGGAATGAAAGAGAGGACATTACTACAAATCTTGCAGGAATAAAAAGGACTATAAGAGAATACTATGAACAATTGTTCACAAATTTGATAAGCTAGATAAAATGGACAGATTTCTAGAAAAACACAAATTACCAAAACTGACTAAAAAGGAAACAGAAAATCTGAATAGATATAACAGGTAAAAAGATTGAATTAATCAAAAACCTCCTAACAACGGAAAGCCCAAGACCAGATGGCTTCACAGGTGAATTCTACCAAATGCTTAAGGAAGAATCAACATCAATTCTTCTCAAATTCTTCCAAAAAATAAAAGAGAAGGGGACATGCCCTAAATCATTCTATGAGGCCAGCATTACCCTGATACCAAAGACAGACAAAAGCACCACAATAAAACTACAGACCAGTATCTCTTATGAATATACATGCTAAAATCCTCAATAAAACACTAGCAAAACCAAATCCATAAACATTTTGAAAGAATTATACACCTTGAAGAAATAATGGGATTTATCCCAGGAATGCAAAGGTCATTCAACGTACTAACATCAATCAATGCAATATAGTATATTAATAGAATGTTGTTGTTAGGATCCCTCTAGTCAGTTCCGACTCATAGAGACCCTATGTACAACAGAATGAAACACCGCGCAGTCCTGTACCATCCTCACAATTAAGCCCATTGTTGCAGCCACAGTGTCAATCCATCTCCTTGATGGTCTTCCTCTTTTCTGCTGACCTTCCACTTTTATCAAGCATGATGTCCTTCTCCAGGGACTGGTTCATGTCCAAAGAATATTAGATCAAATCTCGCCACCATTGCTTATAAGAAGCATCCTGGCTGTACTTCTTCTAAGACAGATTTGTTTGTTCTTCTGGCAGTCCATGGAATATTCTGTATTCTTCACCAACTCCATAATTCAAAGGCATCGATTCTTCTTAGGTCTTCTTTATTCATTGTCCAGCTTTAGCATGCATATGAGGTGTTCGAAAATACCATGACCTTGGTAAGCCACACCTTAGTCCTTAAAGTGACATCTTTGCTTTTTAACACTTTAAATAGGTCTTTTGTAGCAGATTTGCCCAATATGTCATTTGATTTCTTGAATGCTGATTCCATGGGCATTAATTGTGGATCCAAGTAAAATGAAATCCTTAACCACTTCAATCTTTTCTCCATTTATCATGATGTTGCTTATTGGTCCAGTTGTAAGGATTTTCGTTTTCTTTATGTTAAGGTGTAATTCATACCGAAGGCTATAGTCTTTGATTTTCATCAATAAGTGCTTCAAGTCTTCTTCACTTTCATCAAGCAAGGTTGTGTCATCTGCACATTGCAGGTTGTTAATGAATTTTCCTCCAATCCTGATGCCCTGTTCTTCATATAGTCCTGCTTCTCCGATTATTTGCTCAGCATACAGATCGAATAAGTATGGTGAAAGGATACAACCCTGATGCACAACTTTTCTGATTTTAAACCACTCAGTATCCCCTTGTTCTGTTCGAATAACTACCTCTTGGTGTATGTACAGGCTCTCCATGAGCACAGTTAAGTGTTCTGGAATTCTCATTCTTTGTCATGTTATGCATAATTTGTTATGATCCACACAGTTGAATGCCTTTGCATAGTCAATAAAACACAGGTAAATATCTTTCTGGTATTCTCTGTTTTCAGCTAAAAGCCATCTGACATCAGTAATGATATACCTCTTTCCAAGTCCTCATCTGAATCTGGCTGGAATTTCTGGCAGTTTCCTGTCAATGTACTGCTGCAACCACCTTTGAATGATCATCAGCAAAATTTTACTTGCATGTGATATTAATGATATTGTTCGATAATTTCCGCATTCTGTTGGATCATCTTTCTTTGGAATTGGCACAAATATGGATCTCTTCCAGTTGGTTGGCCAGGTAGCTATCTTCCAAATTTCTTGGCATAGGTGAGTGACTGCCTCCAGCACTGCATCTGTTTCTTGAAACATCTCAACTGGTATTCAGTCAGTTCCTGGAGCCTTGTTTTTTGCCAATGCTTTCAGTGCAACTTGGACTTCTTCCTTCAGCACCATCATTTCTGGATCATATGCTATCTACTGAAATGGTTGAATGTCAAACAATTCTTTTTGGTACAGTGACACTGTGTATTCCTTCCATCTTCTTTTGATGCCTCCTGTATCGTTTGATATTTTCACCGTAGAATCCTTCACTATTGCAACTTCAGACTTGAATTTTCCCTTCAGTTCTTTCAGCTTGAGAAATGCCAACCGCGTTCTTCCCTTTTGATTTTCTAACTCTAGGTCTTTGTGCATTTCATTACAATATTTTACTTTGTCTTCTCAAGCTGCCCTTTGAAATCTTCCATTCAGGTCTTTTACTTCATCCTTTCTTCCTTTTGCTATAGCTACTCTACTTTCAAGAGCAAGTTTCAGAGTCTCTTCTGGCATTCATTTTGGTCTTTCCTTTCTTTCATGTCTTTTTAATGACCTCTTGCTTTCTTTGTGTATGATGTGCTTGATGTCATTCCACAACTCATCGGGTTTTCAGTCTTTAGTGTTTAATGAGTCAAATCTATTCTTGGAATGGTCTCTAAATTCAGGTGGAATATACTCAAGGTCATACTTTGGCTCTAGTAGACTTGTTCTAATTTTCTTCAGCTTCAACTTGAACTTGGATATGAGCAATTGATGGTCTGTTCCACAGTTGGCCCCTGGCTTTGTTCTGACTGATGATATTGAGCTTTTCCATTGTCTCTTTCCACTGATGTAATCAATCTGATGCCTGTATATCCCATATGGCAAGGTCTAAGTGTATAGTCTTAATTTAAGTTATTGAAAAATGTATTTACAATGAAGTCGATGGTCTTGCAAAATTCTATCATGTGATCTCCAGCATAGTTTCTGTCACCAAGGCTGTATTTTCCGACTACTGTTCTTTCTTCTTTCTTTCCAACTTCCACATTCCAATCACCAGTAATTATCAATGCATCTTGATTGCATGTTTAATCAATTTCAGACTGCAGAATTGGTAAAAATCTTCAATTTCCTCATCTTTGGCATTAGTGGTTGGTGTGTAAATTTGAATAATAGTCATGTTAACTGGTCTTCCTTGTAGGCATATGGGTATTATCCTATAAGTGACAGCGTTGTACTTCAGGACTATGAATGCAATGCCCTTCCTCTTCAATTTGTCATTCCTAGCATAGTACAACATATGATTGTCTGATTCAAAATGGCCAATACCAGTCCATTTCAGCTCACTAGTACGCCTAGGATACTGATGTTTATGCATTCCATTTCATTTTTGACGACTTCCAATTTTCCTAGGTTCATACTTCATACATTCCACATTCTGATTATTAATAGATGTTTACAGTTGTTTCTTCTCATTTTGAGTCATGTCACATCAGCAAATGAAGGTCCCGAAAACTTGACTCCACCCATGTCATTAAGATCCACTCTACTTTGAGGAGGCAGCTCTTTCCCAGTTGTATTTTGAGTGTCTTCCAACCCGAGAGTCTCATCTTCCAGCACTATATCAGACAATGTTCTGCTGCTATTCATAAGATTATCACTTGCTAATTTTTTCAGAAGCCCACCGCCAAATTCTTCTTCCTGGTCTGCCTTAGTCTGGAAGTTCCACTGAAACCTGTCCACCATGGGTGACTCTGCTGATACTTGAAATACCGGTGGCATAACTTCCAGCATCACAGCAACATGCAAGACACCACAGTATGACAAAATTACAGATGTGTGGGGATTAATAGAATAAAGGGATAAAAAACCATGATCACCTCAATAAATGCAGAGAAAGCAAAAAAATCCAACACCTTTTCATAATAAAAGCACTCAATAAAATAGGAATAGAAGGAAACTTCCTCAACCTTATAAAATGGCATTTATGAAAAACCCACAGCTAATATGTTATTCAGTCTTTTATACTGAAAGCTTTCTCTTTAAGATCAGAAAGCGACAAGGATGCCCAATTTTGCCACTTTTATTCAACATTGTACAGGAAGTTCTAGTCAGAGCAATTAGGTAAGAAAAAGGAAGATAAAAAAGGTACTCAAATTGGAAACAAAGAAGTAAAACAATCTCTATTTACAGAAAACATTATCTTGTATATAGAAAATCCCAAGGAACACACACACACACACACACACACACACACACACAAATTACAGAGAAATTTAGTAAGTTTGCAGGAAATAAGATCAATATACAAAAATCAGTTTAATTTCTATACACTAACAGAACATTCTGAAAATGAAATTAAGGAAACAATCTCATTATAATAGCATGAAAATAAAGAAAACACTTAGCAATAAATTTAACAAAGAAATACAAGGCTTGTGCAGTGAACACTACAAAGCATTGCTGAAAAAATTAAACAGTATCTAAGTAATGGAAACACAGCCCATTTTTATGGATGGGAAGACATATATTGTTAGGATAGCAATACTCTACAGATTCAACAAAATTCTTATTCAAATTCTAGCTCTCTTCTTTGCAGTAATTGACAAGTTGATCTTAAAACTCATATGGAAATGCAAGGGACCAAGAATAGCCAAAATAATCTTTAAAAAAAGAACAAAGTTGCGGCTCACAATTCCTGATTTCAAAACTTACTACAAAAATACAGTAATCAAAACAGTGTGGTACTGGCAAAAATAAAGATTAATGAAGTAAAATTAAGAATCCAGAAACAAACAAACACGTTTATGGTCAATTGTATTTGACAAGTATGACAAGACAATTCAATGGAGAAAGAATAGTATTTTCAACAAATGGTATTGGGCCAACTGGACATACACATTCAAAAGAATAACTTTGGACCTGTACCTCATATCACACAGAAAAAATTAACTCAAAGTGGACCATATATCTAAAATTAAGAGTTAAAATTATAAAACTCTTAGGGGAAAAAAAGATGTAAATCTCCATGATCATGAGTTAGGCAATGATTTCTTAGTTATGACATCAAAAGAAAAAATCATTAAAGAGAAGATTGAAATGTTGGACTTCTTCAAAATTAAAACTTTTGTGGGTCAAAGGACACCATCAAGAAAGTGAAAAGACAATCCACAGAATGGGAGAAAATATTTGCAAATCATATATCTGATAAGGGACTAGTATATAGAATATACAAAGAACTCTTACAACTCAAAATGAAAAAGACAAATAACACAATTAAAAAATAAAGGATCTGAATAAACATTCTCCAAAGAAGACAAACAGTTGACCAAGAAGCACATGAAAAGAAGCTCAATGTTATTATAGTCATTAGGGAAATGCAAATCAAAACCACAATGAGATACCACTTCACACCCACTAATGGTGTTATGGATTGAGCTGTGTCCCCCAAAAGTGTGTATCAATTTGGCTAGGCCATGATTCCCAGTATTATGTGGTTGTCCAACATTTTGTGATCTGATGTGATTATCCTATGTGTTGTAAATCCTAACCTCTATGATGTTAATGAGGCAAGATTAGAGGAAGTTATGTTAATGAAGCAGGACTCAATCCACAGGATTAGGTTGTATGTTGAGTTAATCTCCTTTGAGATACAAAAGAGAGACTCAAGCAGCGAGGAGAGGGACCTCATGCCACCAAGAAAGAAGTGCTGGGAGCAGAGTGCATCCTTTGGACCCAGGATCCCTGCCCTGAGAAGCTTCTAGACCAGGGGAAGATTGATGACAAGGACCTTCCCACAGAACTGACAGAGAAAGCATTCCCCGGGAGCTGGCACCTTGAATTCAGACTTTTAGCCTCCTAGACTGTCAGAGAATAAACTTCTGTTTGTTAAAGCCATCCATTTGTGATATTTCTGTTATGGCAATAATAGACAGCTAAGACAGAATTTGGTACCGGAAGAGTTGGGTGATGCTCTAACAGATACCGACAGTGTGGAAGAAGCTTTGAAATTGTGACTTGGTAGAGGCTGGAAAAGTTTTAAAATGCCTAATAGTAAAGACCTAGATTGCCTTGACGAGACTGTTGGTGGAATTATGGACGTCAAAGACAATTCTGGTGAGGGCTCAGAAGAAAGTGAGGAGAGCTATAACACCAGAGATAGCACAGATGTTGAGAAGCAGCAGCAGAGAAACAGTGGCAGCAGAATCAAGAGACTGGAATGAGACAGCATGGGAGCCAACTCATGGAGCAAGGGAGCTGTGTGTATTCATGCAGAAGGCTTCCTGGCAGAGTAGGGTGTCTCCAGGCACTTATCAGCAGAGCTAAAGAGCTTTGGAACACTTTCCCAAGCAGGGCAGATGCCATGCTGGCCCAAAGGCCTGCGGGGCCAAGAGGCCAAGGAACTAGGAAGCAAAAGCTGAAGAGACAAGGAGCACAGGAAGTAGAGGTGCCCAGGTCTCAAAGGGTATGGCCTCAACCTCTAGGGTCTCAAAGGATAGAGCCATGGCAAGCTGGGTCTCAAAGGGTGGGGCCACAGCCTCCTAGGTTTCAAAGAGTCAGATCTTCACCAACTCAGTTCTGGAGTGTGTGGCTGCTGTTCATGAGTGCCAGCGGGATGATGTTGGATCTGCTGCCCAAAGCTGAGGGGGCAGGGTTGCCATGCCCAATGGGCAGAAGAATGGGGCCTGCTGGGGGCCGAAGGGGTTAGGTAACCACTAAGATTGACTTGATAATGGGGCCACCCAAAACCGAAGGAGCTGAGTTGCCGTTCCAGTGGGCCTGGAAGGTAGAGCTGAAGCCCAGGGCCGAGGGGCCTCTGCCCAGAATCCGGAGAGTGTGGCCAGCACCCAAAGTCTAGAGGGCAGGGCCATTGCCTAAATGGTCTCAGAGAACAGAGGATTATTTTCAAGCCTTGAGAGCTAATGTAATGTGTTCTGCTGACTTTCTTGGTGCCTGTTATCCCTTCTTTCCCTTCAATTTCTCCCATTTGTAATGGAAATGTCTACCTTGTGCCTGTTCCACCATTGTACTTTGGAAACAGATAACTTGTATTCTAGATTTCATAGATGAAGAGAAATTTTTCCCCAGGATGGAATCTGGACTTGGAGTTGACTCAAGACTTTTGGGATGATATGATGGGATGAATGTGTTTTACATGTAGTGAGGACATGAATTTTTGGGGGCCAATGGATGGAATGCTATGGATTAAATTGTGTCTTCCCCAAAGTGTGTGTCAAATTGGCTAGGCCATGATTCCCAGTATTGTGTGGTTGTCCACCATTTTATGATCTGATGTGATTATCCTATGTGTTGTAAATCCTACCTCTGATGGCAATGAGGCAGGATTAGAGGCAGTTATGTTAATAAGGTGGGACTCAATCTACAGAATTAGGTTGTATCTTGGGTCAATCTCTTTTGAGATATAAAAGAGAGAAGTGAGCAGAGAGGAGAGGGACCTAGTGCCACTAGGAAAGAAGGACCAGGGGTAGAGAGAGTCCTTTGGACCTGGAATCCCTGTGCTGAGAAGCTCCTAGACCAGGGGAAGATTGATGACAAGACCTTACTCCAGCACTGACAGAGAGAGAAAGCATTCCCTGGGAGCTGGTGCCCTGAATTCAAACTTCTAGCCTCCTAGACTGTGAGAGACTAAAGTTCTGTTTGCTAAAGCCATCCACTTGTGATATTCCTCTTATAGCAGCACTAGATAACTAATACAGATAGCTATTATCAAGAAGGTATACAATAAATGTGTTGATGAAGATGTGGAGAAATAGGAACACTCATAAATGTTAGTGAGAATGCAAAATGGTGTAGCCAGTTTGGAAAACAGTTTGGTAGTTGCAGAAATGGCATGGGGGTTGTGTATAATCTCCTCTAACTTCACAAGGGGAAAGGAGAACCAAGATCAACAGCCCAAGGCTGATTCCCATGAGGCAAAGGTCAGACATGCCTTCTTTCTCCCTATCTTTACTAATTCTGACACCAACCGTACCTCTCATGAAACTCTCTACTGGGTTCAATAATTCATTGCAATGGCCAAACAGAACTCACAGAGCATACTCACAATTATGGGGTTTATTAGGGAAGTAACAGTTAAAATTCAGGCTCAAAAACACTCAGGATACAGTTCTTTTCATCAAAATAGCCTCTTTCCAGCCGTGCTCACAGGCACGCCTCTCCTTAGCCCTCAGTCTCTGCCCAAAGGCGCTCAGCTTTCTCTCTCCGTGGGCTGGGAAGCCCACTACACCATCTCTTGTTGCTGCTGGTCTCCCCTTCCTTGGTGGTGGTGGGCTCCTCATCTCTGCTCTGGAATTGGCTCTCTTTTAAGGCAAAAATGAACTTTAATGGTATGTAGGTTACATCTCAATAAAGCACTTTTGAAAAATGAAAGGGTTGAATCAAATAGTTTCCAAGATTCTTAGGGATCTCATTTTTGAGAGTCCTATAATATTAGAGCTAACCTATTTTAGACATGTAACTGCTTGCTGTTGTCTGCTTTCTTTACCACACATCCTACTGAATTCCTTTCACTTCTGAACTCAAAATGAAATGACCCTTTAAAAAGTCCATTAGAGTATACATCAATAATTGTTAATAAATGCACTTACCAGGCATGTTTTGAGATACCTTAACATATAAGGCACAACACTAAGCGATATAGTCGATACAGAGATTACTAAGCTAAGTCCTGGTCCATGCCTCCAAGCATTTGACAGATAGGAACTCAAAGAACTGTAAGGCAATGCAGAAGAAAGTCCAGCTGCATATATCAGAGAAAGGCTTGAAACAGTAGGAGGCATTCAAGTCTTGAAGGATGAATATGCACCTGGTCGTTGTATACAAGAACATTCTACCCGTTGCCATAGAGTCAATTCCAACTCATAGCGACTTTACAGGGCAGAGTAGAACTGCTCCATAGAGTTTCCAAGGAGTGGCTGGTGAGTTCTAACTGCGTCCTTTTGGTTAGCAGCCAAGCTCTTAACCACTGAGCAACCAGGGCTCCAAGAGCACTCTAGGCTGAGAAAATTATATGAACAAAAGGACACAGACAGGAAAGTCTGTTCTTAATGCAAATTCCCTTAAGGACATCAACTATACAATAGTGAACCTACTTTCATTACTATAAATAGTTGAATGTCATAAATTACATTCCTTTTAAAATATTCTATAATTCATACTACTCACCTCCTCTATCCTCTAATTAGTCTGAATTGATTAGGCTTTATTGCATTCTTACTCATAGTGCTTCGCTTGATGGCTGCTTAGGAGTTTAATTTGTAATGGTCCTGTGGGGTTAATAAAGTAATAAATTTTTTTCTTTGAAGTCAGAATTGGTACAATTCCTCAAGAGGCAGTCCAAAGCTAAAACAAGGAATCATTATAATCCTTTTCATTCTCTTATTTAAACACACACACACACACACACACACACACACACACACACACACACACACAGATTCCCCCAGAGATTTTGAATTGTAAGATTTTTTTAAGAGAAAACTATTTTTAGTATTGAGTTTTGTAACCTTCTCAGTCATTCTGGCTAATTCTGTATCTTGATAATAAATGGCAAGAGGGTAAACCTGAGTGTGACTTCCAGTTGTCCATTTGGCTTTCTGCTGTGGTTCCTGGAGATCACAATGATTCCTTTCAAAAACCCATTGAGTGTTAGAGGCAGATGGTACCCAAGCCCACCTCAGTGGAATGTTTGTGAAAGGGAGTTTCTACAAGGCTGGATTTTTTTTGCAATGAAAATGAACTTGGAAATGTGTCTTCAAATTCTGTTGAAAATTTTGTAGTTGTGTTTACCAACTGACCAACTTCAGGTAGTCAAGGCTAAAGGAACCGCACATGAACCTTCTATATGTCTCAGAGCTTCAGGGGCCATTGTTCTCAACTCAGTATTCACTCCCTCATTGCCCCTTCAGCAAGTACTGGGTACATAATGTCTGTTATTATTAGTCATTTTCTACCTGGGTGGCCTATCATTTCAATTAGATTGCCAACTTTTTGAGAGCAGGGATCATATTAATCACCTTTATATCCTCCCCTGCAGTGTCTGACATGGCATTGTGCGGTTTCAGCTGACATTCTTTTCTTTGCAAGAACAGAGACCCAATAGATCTAGCTCAAATAAGATGGGCTAGGTGTGGGTTAAAGATATACAGGGTCTCAAAGAAAGTGAAGGACAGTAGCTTATGTATAGCCAGGCCTCACAGGAACAGGAAATGGGATAGAAGTGGTGTAGTTACAAGTGGAAACTTTGGAATCAAATTCTGGTTTTGCCACTTACTGGTTATGTGACCTTATGCAAGTCAATCAATCTGTGACTCAATTTCTTCATCTTTAAAATGAGAATAATGATACTTCATAATAAATACATCAGGATTAAGAGCTAAGATGGCACAAAATAAGTTTTTATTATAAATATTAACTATTACTATTATTCAAGGCAGGTCACTCTCTCTTGGGCCCCATAGTCTTTCCCTTGATATCTCTCCTCTGTCTGTGAGTCTGCCGTGTTCTCTGCTTTTTGCAAACAAATTTCCTCTGCCTCTACTTTATTATTTCTATTCACTAAAAACTTCCTCTTGCATGTGGCCCTCTGGCTTGCTATACTTCAAACTCATGACTATGTAGAGTAGCTGAGAACACAGACTCTGGAGCCAGACTGTCTGGGTTTCAATCTTGGCTCTGCCTGTGTGTCCCTGAAAAGTTACTTACCTTCTCTGTGATTCCATTTCCTCATTTGTTAGACGGTGATGATAATAACAGAATCTAGTGCATAGGATGTTGTGAAGATTGAATGAATTAATATTTTGCCTGGCATATATAGCATGTGCAACATGAGCACGTTCAATCTTTATTATGGCTATTTTCAATTCATCCTTTTGGCTTCTGCTTCTGTTGCTAACTGCATCAGAGTAGAGTTTCCTTGGCTTACTTCATCTTTTGAAGGCTAGACTCCATGGTCATAAATTAATGCCAAGCCTAGGAATAAATTTGTTTTGCTTAGGTACTCATTTGTGGCCTGGTCTGTCATAGCCAGTGCAATGGGGCCAAAGAATACAAAACACAGTTACTACCCATGGTGGGACTCCAGCAGTAGGAAGTTTATATTTCCTTTAAAGTATGAGCAAGCAAGTGCTGAAATATATTTAGGACACATGACTTAGTTAGCTAGTGCTTCTGTAACAGAAATACCACAAGTAGGTGGTTTTAACAAACAAAAAATTGTTTTCTCACAGTTTAGGAGGCTAGACGTCCCAGTTGAGGGCACCATCTCTAGGAGAATACTCTCTCTGTCAGCTCTGGGGAAATACCCGTCTCTTCAGCTTCTGTTCTTTGGTTCCTTGGTAATCTTCAAGTGGCATGGCATCTATCTTTCCCCATCTATGCTTGCTTGCTTCTGTGCCTTATATGCTCCTTTTATATCTCAAAAATGATTTGTTTAAGATACACCCTACACTGATATGGCCTCCTTAACATAACAAAGAAAACCCTATTCCCAAATGAGATTAAATCCACAAGTATAGGGGTTAGAATTTACAACACATATTTTTGGAGGACACTGTTCAATCCAGAACAGACATTACATAGAATTTTCAATAAATATTGCTGATGTTGAGTGAGTTGGATGACTAATGCAGATATAGATTGGACTGAGTATGTATGGGGCCCAGAGCTCTTCCTAGAAATATGTTTAAAACTAAATCCTAGAACCACAGAATGTTAGCCTTGTCTGGAGTCTTAGAGAGATCTTCTAAGTACAACCTCCTCTCTTCCATAACACCTCAGCCCCATGCTTTACCTTGTGGAAAACTGATGCCCAGAGACTGGACATGACTGCCCCAAGTCATACAGTGAGTTATCAAGGATCTTTCGTTATGCTAAAGCTGTTCCTGTGCCATTTAATCTACCATTTAATCCAAATGCTCTTAAAAAATCATTTTCTCCGTATCTCCAACCATATTTTCCACCTAATTTTATCAGTCCTATATAGGGTCACTATGAGTCAGAATTGACTTGATGGCAACAGATTTTTTTTTTTTTATTGTCACACCTTAAGCCAATTACCATCCTTACTTTTTAGGTTCCCATACTGCCTTATACTGGTTTCCACCTGAAGATGGCACCTTACAATATGATGTTTTTGAGTGGCTCTTCCCCCACCTAACCCACACTACACCAAAGAACTACAGCAAGAAATATTGGAAGAACCAACTTATAACAGAGTCTCATCTATAAACTAGCTTCACTGCATAAGGCAACTATGTATTATATATTGGTACCAAAATGATTACAATTTTGAAGGAAAATATAAAAGAATTTTTTTAAATAAAAAGGGCTACATTTAGACAAAAGGCCCCAGCTTTTAGGTCCTGTTATTTCAGCCGTCACATGATCATATATATTATTGCACTTAATCTTATTTCATTGTTCACTTATTGTCATCTATAAACTTGTGACATTAAAGATAGCATTAAATCCAAAATGATTCAAATAAGAAAATATAACAGTGATAATAAATAAAGCTAAGGTATAATAAACTGTCTTTAAATCAGAACATTCAGGGAACAAAATTTTCTAGATAAATGAATATTTTCATTCTTTGAAAAGGGGGAGGTATTGCACCCATTGATTAGCAACTTTTAAATAATTCTTCATCAATAAAATAGCGTGAAACTAAAATGATACTAAATGTAAACAAGTTTCTGACATTAAAAACAAAATGTTTAGTTCATCATTCCAAACTTATCAGTCAGTACTGCCCTCCATGAATCTGTCACTCAAGTCAGAAAGGCTTACTCGTTTCCCTTTAAAAATGTCTTCCACATTCCAGCCTCCCTAAGGACACCCACTTGCAATGACTTCCTTGCCCTTAACTGCAGATTTCACCCATACAAATCTTGTAGACTGTCCTAGTAATTAGGCAAAGGAAGAAAAACATGTGCATTGATTGTTACACAAAAGGCTTCATAGAGGCCATGAAGACAAAGTAGGATTTGAAGAAATGGAGAGCAGAGGAAAAGGCATCTGGTTTGGACATTAGGATATGCAAAGGTGTGGAGGAATAAATGTACAAGGATGTTTGAGGAATGAGAAAACTAGTCTTGCTGGTGATAAATAATGAGGGTCTATAATTAAACAAATGTACTATTTAGGGAACACTGGTGGTGCAGTGGTTAAAGCACTGAGCTGTTAACCAAAAGACAATGGTTAGAACCCACCAGCCACTCTGCCTGAGAAAGATGTGGCAGTCTGCTTCTGTAAACATTACAGGCTTGGAAACCCTATGGGGCAATTCTACTCTGTCCCATAGGGTATCTATGAGTTGGAATCAACTCGATGGCAACAAGATATTAATTATTTAAATCCTGCCCCTTTCCACAAGCTGTCTGAGGCAAGACTGATGTAGAGCATTAGGGATAGAAAAGAGATTATGGATTTCTGAAATATTTGGAGGGAGAATCAGCAGAACATATTGATCAAGTGTTTTAAGCCTGGAAATATAATGGTCATATGTTTGCATTAGAAAGATTGTTCTGGCAGCAGTGTGGGGAACACAATGGTGGGAATCAGGGAGATGAGTCAGAAGACTATTGTAAAGGTTCAAGCATGAGCTGATGAGGGCCTAGCTTTCCCTAAGGTAGTCAAAGGGATGGCAAAAAGGGCATGTAAGTAAGAAAGAACACACGGCAACTGGAAGAAGAATAAGTATCATTAATGAAAACAAAGTCGTTGCAAAGGCGAACCAATCTAGGGGATGATACAGAGCTTGGTTTTGTCGACTGTGATAAGGGTGGCTTTTCATAAGATACTCTACATACATATTAAATTATATAAATTCTAAGTTCAAAAGAAATGGAAGAAGGTAGCTTAGGAAGATAGGAGGGATAGGATAGGAGAGGAAGTTTACCATCTATCAAGATATGAAGATGGAAAGTTCCATTTTTCACTCAAAAGAAAGCACTGGCTTTAGACATGTTAAGATTTAGATGACAACAGAACCTCCAAATGGAAATTTTCTGGAGACAGTTTGAGAAACTGAACTGATGTTTGGGTGAGAGGTCAGGACAAGAGATAGAGATCTGAGAGTTATCTTTGCAGAGGAAATAGTTGAATCTTGTGATTTCATCAAAGAAAGCACAGGGGCCAAGGGTGAGTTTTGGGAAATGTCTGCATGTAAGGAGTGGGGGAAGAAAGAGATAAAGAAGTTGTCATTGAAAAGATAGAGGAAACACTATGACTCCGAATTCACCAAATTGTTTCAAGAAAAGGAGGGCCAAAAAAATAGCATTTGTTCAATACTGAAGAATGGTCTTATTTTGCTTGGGTTTGGCCATTAGGGCTGGTGCTTAAAAGATCATTGATGGGGAGGGGGCAAGGCCAAGAGGGAGGAGTAGTCAGATGCTTTCCGTGGACCCTCTTACAGCAAAGACCCAAAAAAACAAGTGATTCGATTATACATGGCAATCTGGGAGACCTGAACATCAAAGGCAGAGTTGAGGAACTGGACTGAGTGACAGGGGAGGGAGAGAGGGTTCAGAAGCAGTGAGGAGTTGCCACACCTGACCTGGCAAGAGCCTGAGCTTTTCAGGCCTGAGCAGGTCGTGGGTGAGTGGTGAGACAGGCAAGCTACAGTCCTTGGGAGGCACGTTTTCTGCACCGGGAGAGACCCAGAGCCAGAGAGTCTACACAGCCACCCAGAAGCAATGAGATGCAGCCCTCATCGGAGAATGATAAGTAATTGTGTATGGCCAACTGCACGGATCAAAAACACCCCCCTTAGGGAAAAATCTCTCTCCCATTTACCTCCCCGCTCCTTGCTCTGCACTGGGTCCTGGACTGGCTTGAGCAATTGCGGAGTTCCCTGGGCCGGAAGTAGGATCCCACACACTCCCAGAGCCATTCTCCCTGCCTTGGAGAGTAAACAAATTAACAAACGGGAAAAACTAAACTGCCGGCTCCCCTAAGCCAGGAACCCAGGGTAGGCACAGCTCCTTTGCCTAAGCACAGGCATAAGGGATCCACCAACTTTGAGTGCCTTTTCCCCTGCATAGACTTGTGTGGGCCCATCTCAACAGCATAGGCCCTTATTACCGCAGTACAACAGGGTATATACCGGAACTCTAACTTCAACTGTTTCAGCTGTGAAG
>NW_004443996.1:12763307-12765599 GCF_000243295.1 Trichechus manatus latirostris
CCACCCACACCACCAGCCACCTGTGATAAGAGCCCATGAATAAGAGGTGCCCCCCAGTCCTTACAGCCAACAGCATTACATGCTCATAGTCTGGCTGCAAAACCGACCCACCTACACACTTTAGGGAACAGGGACACACCTTCCTACTGGACACTTGGGGCAGCCATCAGCCCCCTACCTTGCTCAGAGTGTGTTCCCCTGCTGCAGCCAGATGCCTGTGCCTACACCAATCACCCATGCCTGTCTAGGAGTAAGCGAGAGTGTACACTACACGGCTATCTACCAAGGCATCTGAGATGAATCCATACAGGAGGAGTGGGTGGACTCCTGAGCTCACATACCTAGTAACAGATCTAACCACCAGGTGGCAGGACATTAGAGCTTCAAAGGTGCCAATAATCAAACTAGCTCATATAAGCAGCCTATTTGGGCATATCAAAACAAAACAAGAAGCTAGCACACAGTAAGCAAAGATAAAATAAATAAATATAATAACTTATTGATGGCTCGGAGACAACAGTCGATATCAAATCACATAAAGAGGCAATCCATGATGGCTTCAGCAAGCTCCCAAAATAAAGAATCTAGAAATTTGCTGGAGGAGGAAAATTTCTTGGAATTACCAGAGGCAGAATACAAAAGATTAATATACAGAACTCTTCAAGAAATTAGGAAGGAAATTAAGCAAAATGCAGAACACACAATAGAGGAAATTGAAAAGATTAGACAAGAGCATAATGATAAATTTAACAGGCTGCAAGAATCCATAATGAGACAGCCATCAGAAATCCAGAAGATTAATAAAATTTCAGAATTAGACAACTCAATAGAAACTCATAGGAGCAGAACTGAGGCAATGGAAGCAAGAATTAGTGAGATGAAGGTAAAGCACTTGACACTAACTTATTTGAGGAAGAAATCAGATAAACGGATTTAAAAAAATGAAGAAAGCCTAAGAATTATGTGGGACTCTATCAAGGGGAATAACCTACGAGTGATTGGAGTACCATAACAGAGGGGGAAATAGAAAATAGAGAGAGAATTCTTGAAGATTTGTTGGCAGAAAACTTCCCTGATATCGTGAAAGATGACAAGATATCTATTCAAGATGCTCGTTGAACCCCACAAAAGCTAGATCCCAAAAGAAAGTCACTGAGACATATTATAATCAAACTTGCTAAAACCAAGGATAAAGAGAGAATTTTAAGAGTGGTTAGGGATAAATGAAAAGTCATCTACAAAGGAGAGTCAATAAGAATAAGCTCGGACTACTCAGCAGAAATCATGCAGGCAAGAAGGCAATGGGATGACATATAGAAAGCCTTGAAGGAAAAAATACCGCCAGCCAAGAATTATATATTCAGCAAAACTGTCTTTCAAATATGATGGAGAAATTAGCACATTTCAAGATAAACAGAAGTTTAGAGAATTTGCAAAAATTAAACCAAAATTACAAGAAATACTATAGGGAGTCCTCCAGTTAGAAAATCAGTAACATCAGATAACAACCCAAGACTAGAACACAGGAAAGAGAAACCAGATATCAACCTAGATAGGGAAGTCACAAAAGTAAAACAAAGTTAAAACACTGAAAATAGGGAAACAGATGTCAATATATAAAAGATGACAACATTAAAACAAAAAAGAGGGACTTAAAAATGTAGACATAGATTTTTCATATGGAGGGGAAGTCAAGGCGATATACAGAAATAAAAGACTGGTATAAACTTACAAAAATTGGGGTAAATATTAAGGTAACCACAAAGGAAACTAACAATCCTACAAATCAAAATAAAAAACTAGAAAAAATGTAAAGATTCAGCAAACACAAAATCAACAACAATGAAAAAGATGAGAAAAAAATACATAAAGAACAACTACTCAGCACAGAAAATTAAGTGGAAAAAACTGTGAACAACACATAAAAAGACATCAAAAAGACAGCACTAAACTCATATGTATAAATCATTATGCTAAATGTAAATGGACTAAATGCACCAATAAGGAGACAGAGAGTGGCAGACTGGATTTAAAAAAAAAAGATCCATCTATATGCTGCCTACAAGAGACACACCTTAGAATTAAAGACACAAACAAACTAAAACTAAAAGTATGGAAAAAAATATATCAAGCAAACACCACTCAAAAAAGAGGAGGAGTGGCAATACTAATCTCTGGCAAAGTAGACTTTAAAGTAAAATCCACCACAAAGGATAAGGAAGGACACTATATAATGATTAAAGGATCAGTACACCAGGAGGACATAACTATAATAAATATTTATGCACCCAA
>NW_004443996.1:12766876-12768062 GCF_000243295.1 Trichechus manatus latirostris
AATCAATGTAATCCATCACATAAATAAAACAAAAGACAAGAACCACATGATCTTATCAGTTGGTGCAGAAAAGGCATTTGACAAAGTCCAACACCCGTTCATGACTATAAACTCTCAACAAAGCAGGAATAGAAGGGAAATTCCTTAAGATAATTAAGAGCATTTATATAAAGCCAACCGTGAACATCATCCTAAATGGAGAAACTTTGAAAGCATTCCCCTTGAAAACGGGAACCAGACAAGGATGCCCTTTATCACCATTCTTATTCAACATTGTGCTGGAGATCCTAGCCAGAGCAATTAGGCTAGAAAAACAAAGCCCATCCAAAATGGTAGGGAAGAAGTCAATGTATCTCTATTTGCAGATGATATGATCTTATACACAGAAAATCCCAAAGAATTCACAAGAAAAACTACTGGAACTAATAGAATATTTCAGCAATGTTTCAGGATACAAGATAAACATACAAAAATCAGTTGGATTCCTTTACACCAACAAAGAGAATGTCAAAGAGAATATCACCAAATCAGTACCATTTGCAATAGCCCCCAAGAAGATAAAATATGCAGGAATAAATCTAACCAGAGATGCAAAAGATCTATACAATGAAAACTACAAGTATTGCAAGAAACCAAAAGAAACCTGCGTAAGTGGAAAAACATACCTTGCTCATTGATAGGTAGACTCAAGATTGCGAAAATGTCAGTTCTACCCAAATTGATCTACAGATACAGTGCAATCCCGATCCAAATTCCACCGGCATGTTTTAATGAGATGGAGAAACAAATCTCCTACTTCATATGGAAAGTGAAGAGGCCCCGAATAAGTAAAGTATTACTCAAGAAGAAGAACAAGGTGGGAGGCCTAACACTATCTGATTTTAGAACCTATTATACAACCACGGTAGTCAAAACAGCCTGGTACTGGTACAACAACAGATACATAGACCAATAGAACAGAACTGAGAATCCAGACATAAATTCATCCACCTATGAGCAGCTGTATTTGACAAAGGCCCAAAGTCCATTAATTGAGGAAAAGACAGTCTCTTTAACAAATGGTGCTGGCATAACTGGATATACATCTTCAAAAAACTGAAACAAGACCCATACCTCACTCCATGCATAAAAACTAACTCAAAATGGATCAAAGACTTAAATATAAAATCGAAAACAATAAAGATCA
>NW_004443996.1:12769419-12781683 GCF_000243295.1 Trichechus manatus latirostris
ATGGAGCAGGAGAAAGGTGGGGTGCAGAACTCAAATTCTAGTAAGAAGACCAGACTTAATGGTCTGACTGAGACTGGAGGAACCCTGGAAAGCATGACCCCTGTATTCTCTATGAGCCCAGAACTAAAACAATTTCCAGGGCCAACTCAGACAGGGAATGGACTTGACTGTGCGACATAAAGTGATACTCATGAGGAGTGTGCCTCTTAGCTCAAGTAGACACAAGAGACTAAATGGGCGGCTTCTGTCCGGAGGTAAGATGGGAAGGCAGAGAGAGTTAGAAGCTGGTTAAATGGACATGGGGAATCGGGGTGGAAAGGAGGTGTGTGTTGTAAAATTATGGGGAGAGCAATTAGAGTCACATAACAATGTGTGTATAAATTTTTGTATGGGAAAAAATTTAAAAAAGATCATTGATGGTATTTGAGAGAAAAAATTCTCTAAACCCATAAGAAATAAACGTGGATTGCAGCAGATCATGAGGCAGAAAGTTTGGCAAAGAAAAGAAATAAGGTAGGTAGCTCTATGAAGGTGAAAAGGTCAAGTAAAAGAGGCCCCTCCTCCACCCCCAAAATTGGCAAGACTCCATCAATTAATATTTATTTATTTATCTATTTGATTCTTAAAATAGCCTAATAATGTAGTCATAAGTCCGTGTATTTTCAAAATTTTGGCCAACATAATGTAATCATTTTAAAAAGTGTGCTAATAGAAAACAGGAAGTCATTTGTAGCCTTCATGTTCTTTTTTTTTAAATCGTGAAAATATACACAACAAAACTTTTGCCAATTCAACAATTTCTACATATATAATTCAGTGACATTGATTACATTCTTCATGTTGTGTAACCATTCTCTATCCTTTGCCAAAGTATCTCACTACCATTAACATAAACTCAATGTACCCTAAGTAAAAACTTCCCCTTTTGCCTTTCCTCCCACCTTTGGCACCACTTTTTTTTGTTTCTATGTATTTGCTTATTTCATATAAGTGCCATTATATAATATTTGTCCTTTTGTGACTAACTTATTTCACTCAGCATGATGTTTTCAAAGTTCGTATATGTAGTGGCATGCATCAGGACCTCCTTTCTCTTCATGGTTGAGTAATATTCCATTGTATGTATATATAACATTTTATTTAATCATTCATCTGTTGATGGACATTTAGGCTGTTTCATTTTTTGGCTATTGTGAATAGTGCTGCAATGAACACTGATGTACAAGTAGCTGTTTGTGTTCCTGCTTTTAATTATTTCAGGTATATACCTAGGAGCAGAATTGCTGGGTCATATGGTAGTTCTAAGTTCATCTTTTTACAGAACTGCCAAACTGTTTTCCACAGTGGCAGTACCATTTTACATTCCCACCAGCAAAGATGAGGGTTCCAGTTTCTCCATAACATCAGAAACACCTGTTGTTTTCCATTTGTCATGAATTGAATTGTGTCCCCCAAAAATATATGTATCAATTTGGCTAGGCCATGATTCCCAGTATTGTGTGATTGTCCACCATTTGTCATCTGATGCGATTTTCCTGTGTGTTGTAAATCCTACCTCTATGATGTTAATGAGGTGGGATAGGAGGCAGTTGTGTTAATGAGGCAGGACTCAGTCTACAAGATTGGACTGTGTTTTGAGCCAATCTCTTGAGATATAAAAGAGAGAAGCAAGCAGAGAAACAGGGGGACCTCATACCACCAAGAAAGCATCGCCAGGAGCAGAGCGCATTCTTTGGACCCAGGGTTCCTGTGCAGAGAAGCTCCTAGTCCAGGGCAGGATTGACAACAAGGATCTTCCTCCAGAGCTGACGGAGAAGAGAAAGCCTTCCCCTGGAGCTGATGCCCTGAATTTGGACTTATAACCTGCTAGACTGTGAGAGAATAAATTTCTCTTGTTGAAGCCAACCACTTGTGGTAGTTCTGTTATAGCAGTACTAGATGACTAAGACACCATTTTAAAAAAATAATTGCCATTATAATGGGGGTGAACTGGTATCTCATTGAGGTTTTGATTTGCATTTCCCTAATGGCACACACTAACCGAAATGTTGGTGGTTCAAACCCACCAGCCACTCTGCAGGAGAAAGATCTGGCAGTCTGCTTCCATAAAGATTACAGCCTTGGAAACCCTATGGTGCAGTTCTACTCTGTCCTATAAGGTTGCTTTGAGTCAGAATTCGGCTCAATGGAAATGGGTATTGTTTTAATGGCTAATGACACTGAGCATCTTTTTATATGCTTGTTGGCCCTTTTAATATCTTCTTTGGTGAAATGCTTGTTCAAGTCCTCTGTCCGTGTTTTGATTGGGTTGTTTGTCTTTTTGTTTTTAAGTTGTAGAAGTTTTTTTTTTTAAAATAAATTTTGGATATTAGACCCTTGTCAGATATATGGATCCCCCAAATTTTCTCCTAATCTATAGGTTGTCTTTTCACTTTTTTGATAATGTCCTTTGATGAACAGAAGTATTTTCATTTTTATAAGGTTCCATTTATCTGTTTTGTCTTTTGCTGCTTGTGCTTTTGTCATCACATCTGATAATTCATTGTTAAAAACTAGGTCTTGCAGCCATGCCTCTGTATTTTCATCTAAGAATTTTATGTCTTTAGCTTTTACATTTAGGTCCTCGATCCTTTTTAAATTGGTTTTTGTATATGGTGTGAGACAAAGATTCTGATTCATTCTTCTGCATGTGGAAATCAAATTTCCCAGCACCATTTATTGAAGAGACTCTTCTTTCCCCCTTGAATAGATTTAGCACCCTTCTCAAAAATATGTTTGGAATTTTTTCTGGACTCAGTTGTATTCCACTGGTGTATAAGTCTGTTATTATACCAGTACCAGGATGTTTTAATTATTGTGGTTTTCTAGTATGTTTGGAAATCAGGATGTGTAAGTCCTACTGTATTCTTTTTCAAAACTGCTTCAGCTATTCGGGGTCCCTTGTCCTTACACATAAGTTTGAAGATTGGATTTTCAATTTCTGCAAAAATTGCTGTTGGAATTTTGATTGAGATTACATTGAATTTATAGATTGCTTTGGGTTGGGTGACATGATCATTAAGGTTGTGTGTCAACTTTCCTGGATCATGATTCTCAGTTGTTTGGCATTTATGATGTAGTTTGGCAGTCATATAATGATGTAATCATTTCCATAATGAAATCTGATATAATGTGATCACCTCCATGATGGGATCTGCTGTGAGTAGCCAATCAGTTGAAAGGGAGTTTCCTTGGGGGTGTGGCCTGCATCCAATATAGGTGAACTTTCTGGCAAAGCTCATGGGCTTTTGCTCACTCTGGATCCTGCAGCTGGCTCCTGTTCATCTGACCTCCATTTCTTGGTATTTGAACTAGCAGCTTGCTTGTCATCTTGTCTGCTGATCTTGGGATTTGTCCGTCTCCAGAGCCTGTGAGCCAGAGCTCTGTAGTCTGACCTGCCAATCTTGGGTTATTCAACCTCTGCAGTTATGTGATTCAGGAGAAGCCTCCAGCCTGACCCATGGACTTGGGATTTTCCAGCCTCTACAACTGCATGAGCCATTTCCTTGATATAAATCTTTCTCTATATATATATTTATACACTTTACTGGTTTTTCTTCTCTAGAGAACCTAGCATAAGACAGGTGATATTGACATGCTAACTATATTAAGCCATTCAATCCACAGACATGGAAAGTCCTTCATTTATTTCATTCTTCTTTAATGTCTTTTAGTAATGTTTTATATTTTTCTGTGTACAAGTCTTTCACTTTTCTGGTTAAATTTATCCATAGGTACTTTACTCTTTAGTTGCTGTGATGGTTAGTTTTATGTGTCAGCTTAGCTATGCTATGATTCTCAGTGGTTTGGCCAGATACTGGACTGGTTGCTGTTCCATAACGTAATGTAATATAATGTAATGTAATGTAATTACTGTCCATGATCTGATGTGATCAATCAAACAGTTTAAAGAGAAATTTTCTTGGCAGTGTGGTATGCCTGCAAAATATAAATGGATACGGGAAGAGCTCATTCTCTCTCTTGACCCTTTCCTCTTCTCATTGCCTGATCTCTGGATCTTGAGACGCAAGCCGGCAGAAGTCTCCAGCCTGCTGCTTAACCTATGAATTTGAGACTTGCCAGTCCCCACAACTTTATGAGCCAGTTCCTTGAAGTAAATCTCTGTATATTTACATATACGTCTCATTGATTTTGCTCCTCTAAAAAAAACCCAACTAAGACAGATGCTATTGTAAATGATAATGTTTCCTTAGTTTTCTTTTATATTTGCTCATTGCTGATGTACAGAAACCTGACTGACTTTTGTGTGTTGACGTTGTATCTTACCACTTTGCTGAATTTATTTATCAGTTCTAATAGCTTTCTTATGGAATCTTAGGTGTTTTCTATATATAGAATCATGTCATCTGCGAGAAGGGATAGTTTTTCCCTTTATTTCTTTCCTAGCTTAATTGTTCTGGCTAGGACTTCCAGACCAATGTTGAATAGCAGTGGTGAGAGTGAGCATCCCTGTCTTGTTCCTGATCTTAATGAGAAAGCTCTCACTCTTTCTCGATTGAGTGTGATGTTAGTTGTGTGTGTGTGTGTGTGTTTAATAAATGCTTTTTATTATGTTTGGGAATATCCCTTCTATTCCTATCTTGCAGAAGGAATATCCCTTCTATTCCTGTCTTGTGGGATGAAAGGGGTTGAATTTTGTCAACTTCGTGTTCTTTTAATTTTTAACTTAATTTCAAATTTTAACTTACTGTGTCCTTGAAGGAGCTCTGGTGGCACAGTGGTTAAGAACTCGGCCGCCAACCAAAAAGCTGGCATTTGAAATCCACCAGTTGCTCCATGTAAACCCTATGGGGCAGTTTTACTCTGTCCTATAGGGTTGCTATGACTCAATGACAATGGGCTTGGTTTTTTTTTTGTTTGTTTGTTTGTTTGTTTGTTTGGTGTCCTTGAAAGGGAGTAAACTTTGGGAGCCCCACTACTGATCTCTTGGACAGTTTCTTCTTTGTGAACTCTGGCATCATTTGACCTTCTTTTGTTATGGTGACTTCACTCTTAGCTTTTAAATATGCTTCATTAATTCATTCAAAATCTATGGTTCTTCTCCACTGAGGACTAAATCCTTTTCAGTTTGTTCCACTCACTTATGAGTAATTTTTCCAGTTTAGTTTGAAAGAAATGTAGACTAAATGGAGTGTCTGACATCATCAGATTTCACAAGCCAAGAGAGCTTGCACTTGGAGAAATAACCCCAAATCCAAACATCTACTTTGTGCTTTTGTCCCTGCCTGGGAATGCCTAACCCATAGCTGTAGCTCTACTACAAGGACTTGGGGTAGGGGATTCTGAAAGGTTGTTGGAGGAAGGAGGGAAAAGACAAATGAGGAAGGGATCAGCAAGTAAAGCAGAATTCAGGCAGCAAGATGTCATACAAAATCAAAAGAAAAAAGTAGAGGAAAGCATTTCTTTTTCATGTTGAAAAAGGCATTTGTTCCATCTTTGTATGATGTTACCATTGTCAGGAAAACAATAAAACAAGAGAAACTTTATTCTTCTCTCTACTTGAGGAACAGAAGTTTTCTAATATAGTCTTTTAAGTAAAAAATGGAGTCCCTTGCCCTATAAAAAGATCAACCTATATCTCCTGTAATTTAATTAATTACTGGGAGTCATAACACAGGAATTCCCTGGTATGAGTCTTCACAAGGGGCCATGATGACTTCCATTGGGTGTTCCTATTTATTAAGCAGGCAACACTAAACTCTGGCATTGTAGGACATAGCCCTGTGAAATGTCTCCTTAAACATTTTCTTCATGGGTGATGTATTTGTGATAGCATGTACTGTTGCATTCTTGGCTTCAAGCGTCCTCGTCTTATTTTCTCAAATAAACAGAAACCATGTTCTACCAGCTATGTCGCGTCAGAAAAATTATTTCCCCTTTCTGAGACTTGGAGTTCCCATCTATAAAGTGAAATGTTTAGACTAGAGAAGCACTAAAGTGCCTTCAATTTCTGTCAATCTTTCAGTTGACTGTGTGTTTGTTGATACACACACACACACGCACACACACAGCCCAATCCCATTCTTTTGTAAAGAGTATCACAATATGGTAGCAAGGAAATAACACTAGATTTCTCCTCAGAAGAACTGCATTCTTATCCTAGGTCTGCCATCAAGGGACCTTAGGAAGATGACATCATATCTCTGTACTCGATTTGCCAATCTGTAAAATGGACAGAAGGAGAGAGTTGAACAAAGCAGATTTCTAAAAGTTTCTCCCCTCTAGCTCTGAGAACCCTATGTGTCAAAAGCCTAGTACTTTAAAGGCATCCATCTGGATTTATTAACTTGGATAGTGGAAGAACTATCTTGCTGGTAACCCAAGCTCTTTCTAATTCTCTATATCTAATCAATAACTAAATCCTTCTAAATATCCCTTGAAAACATCCTCTTCTGTCCACATTCACATGTACTGCACCAGTCAAGTCCTTCCTCATCACATTTTTTGACTATTGGAATAGTTACCCATCTGATCTCTCTGCCTCCAACTTTAAAACTATCAAGTTGATTCACTGCACTGTTGCCAGAGTGATCTTTCTGAAGAGCATCTCTGAACATGTCATTCCAGTGCTCAAAATCCTTCAAAGGCTCTCCATTGCCTCCAATAAAAAGTCCAAACTTTTTATCTTTATTATCCAAAGCCCTTCACGTTAACACCTCACTCTTTCCTGATTGTGTCTTGCGTTTTCTCACTTTCTTATTTATACCCATAATGTTCTCCCTGTCAAACAATGTCTTCCCAACAATAACCCTTTCCACTTGTTGAGTTGCATATATCCTTTAAGGTTTAGTATGCATACTTTCTGCTTCCATGAAGCCTTCTTTGATTTCAAAAATAGACATAATCTCTCCCTATGCTGTGCTCCCACAGCATTGCTTCTGAATCTCTAATGGTACTCATTATATTCTGCTACATTTCAACTCATTCATGTACATGATTCATGTACGTGTACTGGCCTTTACATTCACTGAGGCAAAGGTCCATGTTTTACTCACTCCTGTTACTCTTAGACTCACCCTAGCCTAATAAAGTGTCCTGCACATAAGAGACACACAAAGAAATTTAAAATTATGAAGCTGACTCAAAACAAAGAACAGGGATAGTTTGAGTGCCAGTATGCTTACAAGAGCTGCTACAGAGGGGATGAATTATTTCTCCCAGCACAGAGAAGAGATAAAAATAAGACATACCAAGTACATACAAAAACCAATGACCTGTATCCTGGGGTTCCTAAAGAATCAGCTAATGCACTGACAACTCATGAGCAAAGAGCTTTACAAATTCACAAATAAACAAAAGTGGAAAATGAGTATTATTTCTATTAAAATAAAGCAAGCTAACTTTTTTAAATTTTTGGTGACAGTTTACACGGTAAATTAGGTTCCCATTTGACAATTTCCATTCAAATTGTTCAGCAACATTAGCTACATTTATCACAATGTGTCAACATTCTCTTTGTGTTCAGTTTGTTCCCTTTCCAGTAATCTAGTTTCCCTGTTCTCTTTTTGTCTCATCTTTGCTTTTGAGTAATTGTTGACTCTTTGCTCTCACATTGATGGTTTTTAAGTAGGGCACTAATCTTACGGGTAATATCCTTCATTTTGTGCGCCACTCTGATATTTTGCTAAAAGATGATCTCAGGGGATAGGCTTAGTTCTAGGTTTAGAGTGTCTCGGGGCAATAGTCTCAGGGAGTCTTTTGTTTGCTACTGTTCCTTTTTGCCTGTTTTTTATTTTTATTTATTTATTTTTAATCTGAACTTGAGTTCTGATCCATATTTTTCTCCCATTCTATCCGGGATCAACTATCGTGATCCTGGTAAGAACAGTCAGCGGTGGTAGCCAGGCACCATCTAGTTCTTCTGGTCTCAGGGTAGATGAGGTTGTGGCTCATGTAGAAGTGTTTCTTCTCTGCACTTTTGATTACCTTCTTACTGTTTTACTCCTGGAAAGTAAAACTCGTACTTATGTCTTAGATGGTTGCTTGCAAGTTTTTAAGACCCCAGATGTTACTTACTTCACTAGAACGAAGATCATGATTTTGTGAACTATGTTATGCCAATTGACTACAGTCCTAAGCCTTCAAACCCAGAAAATCAATGTTGGAAGGTATTTGATTATGTCTGAGGAGTATCCATATTATTGTCTTCAATGAATATATGTGCCTGCAACCACATATTTGTACTTGCATGTACCTATAGATACTTCTCCCCCATGCATCTGTCAGTTTGTTGTACTGTGGGGGCTTGCATGTTACTGTGATGCTGGAAGCTATGCCACTGGTATTGAAATAATGGCTGGATCACCCAGGGTGGACAGGTTTCAGCTGAGCTTCTAGACTAAGACAGACTAGGAAGAAGGACCTGGCAGTCTACTTCTGAAAAGAATTAGCAAGTGAAAACCTGAATAGCATCAGAACACTGTCTGATATAGTGCCAGAAGATGAGCCCTTCAGGTTGGAAGGCACTCAGAAGATGAATGGGGAAGGGCTGCCTCCTCAAAGTAGAGTTGATCTTAATGACATGGATGGAGTCAAACTTTCAGGACCTTCTTTTGCTGATGTGGCATGACTCTAAATGAGAAGAAACAGCTCTGTAAACATTCATTGATAATCGGAATGTGGAATGTATGAAGTATGAATCTAGGAATATTAGAAACCATCAAAAATGAAATGGAATGCATAAACATCACTATCTTAGGCATTAGTAAGCTGAAATGGACTGGTATTGGCCAGTTGAATCAGACAATCATATGGTCTGCTATGCTGGAATGATAATTTTGAAGAAGAATGGTGTTGCATTCATGGTCAGAAAGAACATTTCAAGACCTATCTTGAAGAACTACACTGTCAGTGAGATGATAATATCCATATGCCTACAAGGAAGACCAGGTAATACAACTATTACTCAAATTTACACACCAACCAAGGCCAAAATGAAGAACTTGAAGATATTTACCAAATTCTGCAGTCTGAAATTGATCAAACATGCAATCAGGATGTATTGATAACTACTGGTGATTGAAATGTGAAAGTTGGAAACAAAGAAGAAGGATCAGTAGTTGGAAAATATGGCCTTGGTGGTAGAAACAATGCTGGAGATCGCATAACAGAATTTTGCAAAACCAATGACTTCTTCATTACAAATACCTTTTTCAACAACATTAATGGTGACAATTACACTTGGATCTCACCAGATGGAATACACAGGAATCAAATCGACTACATATGTGGAAAGAGATGATAGAAAAACTCAATATCATCAGTCAGAACAAGGTCAAGGGCCGACTGCAGAACAGGTCATCAATTGCACATATGCAAGTTTAAGTTGAAGCTGAAGAAAATTAGAACAAGTCTATTAGAGCCAAAGTACAACCTTGAGTATATCCCACCTGATTTTAGAGACCATCTCAAGAATAGATTTGACATATTAAACACTAATGACCAAAAATCAAACGAGTTGTGGAATGACATCAAAAACATCATACACGGGCCAACATGGCACTATAGACAGAAGCACCAAGCCATCTTTCCACAGTAAAGATCCAAAAATCTAACTAAAACAGAGACAAATGTCAATCCTGGAACCCTAAGTGTCAAATGAAGCAATAAAGAACTCAGCTAAGCACTGAATGGAATCAGAAACTGAGAGACCAGAGAGTGAGGAGACATACATGTGGAGGTCCCCTATCTGATAACTCAGCATGAATTCACCATCTTGGACACCTGTTGGAGATCACCAGACAAGGAGTACAGAAAAGCAGCTTCACGGAGCTCCCAGCAGCAGACAGAACAATTGGTAACCAGCATTATATACTTTCCCAACCCCCACCCTTCTTCCCCCCAACTCGGCCTCCTTAGATTCCCTATGAGCGAAGTCTCTTGGCCAGGAGGCACCAGCTTTGGCCCCTGCTGCTTGGATTCACCCTGCCCACACTGGCTAGCTCCCTGAGTGCCATTTGTTTGTTGTTGGTGTTGCTTTCTTCCTGCTTCTTTTGGTTTCATCCATGCCTCTCATCACCTTCCTCTCCTTTCTCTTGAATACTTGGCTCCGTGTGCCATCTTTACTTCTTCTTGAAAGGCTGTGAAGCACTGATCGACTGAGGAACTGCTTCCCTGGCCCGAGCCACCATACTGGTAGGATCCCTGGGGATTTTTTGTTTGTTTGTTTTGTTCCATTTATTTGTTTTCTTTTCCTTTTCGTGGCTTGGGAGCCCCTTCTAGCTGCAATGTACTGCGTGGCTTGGGAACCACTTCCTTGGTCTGCACAGCTGCACTGGGTGGGGGGGGCCTGGGGACATTTCTTTTTTCTCTTTTTTCTCTTTTTTCTCTCTTGTCTTTCTTCATTTCTCAGGTTTTCATCTCCTATGCTTGCCTTCTTTTCCTGTCTCCTGAATACCTGGCACTGTGCGACATCTCTACCCTTTTCTAGCCAGGCTGGACTTCAAGGCTGGGGAGCCAATTCCCTAGTCTTTGAAGCAGCACCAGTCAGAACCCTGGGGGCTTTGCTTTTCTATTTTTTCTAATTTTTAATTTATTTTTCCCTTTAGGTTTTTCTCCCGTTCTCAGTTTCTCATCTCTCCACTCCAATGGCAAGCCCCCTTAGCACTCTTTTGTTGTTGTTTGTTTTTTGCTCCTGTTTCTCTCCTCTTTCCCATACATATCTAAGCTCCTCACATCACAAACCCCCCTCCTTCCTGCCTACCTTCCCATGTACTGAACATCACACCCCTGAGCAGCACAGGCACAGCCTACTGGAACCTTCTCTGCACTGATTCCCGGCCCACCTTGTCAGCCCTAGTATGTGTCACAAACAACCTATCCCAGCCCCTCCCCTTCAGCTGGACCTTCCCTGCTACACCATAGCTGAATGGCTGGCCTTGCCTATTGGACAAAGAGGTGAAAAATTTCTTGCCCACAGATGAGCAAACAACAAAAAACACAGCCTGCCTGCTCACACATAACGAAATAAAACAAAAAAGCAGGATGAAACAAACAAATCTACAATCAATAAACAAAGAAAATAGCTACTGAATGTCCCAAAGATAGCAGACAATATCAAAACATATAAAAAAATAGGACAAGATGGTTCCAGTAGACATCTAAAATAAAACACCAGATGACCTTCCAGTAGAAGAAAAGGCTCTGGAACTACCTCATAGGGAATCCAAATCTCTAATATTCAGAGCTATCCAAGAGTTGAAGCAAAAAGCAGACAAAAATGAGGAAAAAATAGACAAATTCATGGAAAATACAGACAAAAATGGAAGAATTCAGGAAAATAACACAGGACCAAAATGTGAAAATAAATTCACAACAGGAAATCATACAAAAACAACAATTAGAAATCCAAAAGATAAACAAGATTTCAGAAATGGACAGTGTCATAGAAGGTCTGAGGAGCAAGTTTGAAATGATAGAAGACAGGATCAGCGAAATTGAAACAAACACTAGGATACAACTTTGAGGAAAAATCAGAAAAAAAAAACGAATAAGAAATCCTGAGAATTATGTGGGATACAATTAAAAGCAAAAATCTGCGAGTGATCAGAGTTCCAGAACAGGGGGAGAAAACAGAAAACATAGAGAGGATCATAGAAGAATTATTGACAGAAAACTTCCCCAATACCATGAAAGATGAAAAGCCGACCATCCAAGAAGCTCAACAAACCCCATATGGGATAGACCCCAAAGAAAATCACCAAGGCATACCATAATCAAACTCACCAAAACCAGGGACAAAGAAAGAATCGAGAAAAGCGAAAAGTCACATAAAGAGGAGAAACAATAAGACTAAGCTCAGATTATTTGGCAAAAATCATGCAGGCAAGAAGGCAATGGGATGACATATATAAAACCTTAAAAGAAAAAAAATGTCAATCAAGAATAAATCTTACAATACCCTCATTCAAATATGATGGTGAAATTAGGACATTTCCAGATAAACAGAAATTAAGGCAATATGCAAATACCGAACCAAACTTACAAAAATTATTAAAGAGAGTTCTTCAATCTGAGAACAAACATCAGACGACAGCCTGAATCTAGGACGCAAGATTGTACTAGCCAGATATCAATCTAGGAAATGAACTCTCAAGGACTATCCAAAACCAAAAGAATTACAACAGGGAACCAGAGAGGTTAATCTGTAAATGACAACTACGTGAGAACAATAAAAGAGGGAATAAATGGTGTAGGTATAGAACT
>NW_004443996.1:12781851-12818779 GCF_000243295.1 Trichechus manatus latirostris
AAAGAAAATGTCAGCACCACAAAAAAAAAAAAAATACACTACAAAATGACAACAATAAACACACCAATCATAATTACACTGAATGTAAATGGCCTAACTGCACCCATAAAGAGACAGAGAGTGACAGAATGGATCAAAAACCAGGATCCATCAATATGCTGTCTACAAGAGACACACCTTAAAAAACAAAAATGTAAATTCATTAAAAATAAAAGGATGGAAAAAAATAAGACAGAAGCATAATAAACCTCTGCACATCCAATGACAGGGCGCCAAAATACATAAACAAACTCCAATAGCACTGAAAAGAGAAATTGACAGTTCCACAATAATTGTAGGAGACTTCAACACACCACTCTCAGTAAAGAACAGACATCTAGAAAGAAACTCAACAAACATACAGAAGAGCTAAAGGGCACAATGAGCCAACTTGACCTCATAGACATATATAGAATACTCCACCCAGCAGCTGCAAAGTACACATTCTTTTCCAATACACATGGAACATTCTCCAGAGTAGACCACATTGTAGGCCACAAAGCAACCCTCAACAAAATCCAAAACACTGCGATAATACAAAGCATCTTCTCTGATCACAATGCCAACAAGGTAGAGATTAACAACAGGAAGAGCAAGGACAAAAAGTCAACTATATGGAAACTGAATAACACTCTGCTCAAAAAACCACTTGGTAATAGAAAAAATCAGAGATGGAACAAAAAAAATTCCTACAATCAAACAAGAATGAAAACACATCATACTAAAACCTTTGGGACACAGCAAAGGTAGTCCTCAGAGGAAAATTTATAGCAATAGATGCACACGTCAAAAAAGAAGAAAGGGACAAAATCGAAAGATTAGCTACGCAATTCAAACAAACAGAAATACAACAGCAAAAAAAAAAAGCCTACTGCCACCAGAAGAAAGGAAATAATAAAGATCAGAGCAGAAATAAATGAAATGGCGATTAGAAAAACAATAGAAAGAATCAACAAAACCAAAAGTTGGTTCTTTGAAAGGATCAACAAAATTGACTATCCACTGGACAAGCTGACAAAAGAAAAACAGGAGAGGACTCAAATAACCCAAATAAGAAATGAAATGGGGGACATTACAACAGACCCAAATGAAATAAAAAGGATCATAACAGAGTACTATGAAAAACTATACTCCAACAAATTTGAAAAACTACAGGAAATGGACAAATTTCTAGAAACACACTGCCTACCCAAACTAACACAAAAGGATGTTGAAAATCTAAACAGACCCATAGAAAAAGAAGAGATTGAAAAGGTAATAACAAAACTTCCAACAAAAAAAAAGTCCTGGCTCAGATGGCGTCACTGGAGAATTCTACCAAACATGCAGATAAGAGCTTATACCAGAACTCCTAAAACTATTTCAGAATGTAGAAAAGGAAGAGATAATTCTGAACTCATTCTGTGAAGCCAGCATAACCCTGATACCAAAACCAGGCAAAGACATCACAAAAAAAGAAAATTACACACCAATATCTCTCCTGAATATCGATGCAAAAATTCTCAGCAAAATTCTATCCAATAGAATTCAGCATTATATCAAAAAAATAATACACCGCGACCAAGTAAGATTCATACCACGTGTGCAAGGATGGTTCATCATTCGAAAATCAATCAGCATAATCCACCAAATAAATAAAAGGAAAGAAAAGAATCACATGATCATCTCCACTGACCCAGAAAAGGCAATTGACAAAGTCCAACACACATTCCTGATAAAAACTCTCAATAAAATAGGTACAGAATGGAAATTTCTCAACATAATAAAGGGCATCTATGCAAAACCTACAGCCAACATAATTTTTAATGGAGAGAGGCTGAAAAATTCCCCTTGAGAACAGGAACAATACAAGGATGCCCTTTATCACCACTCCTATTTAACATTTGCTTTAAGTCCTAGCTAGAGCAATAAGGCAAGAAAAAGAAATAAAGGGCATCCAAATTGGTAATGAGGAAGTTAAACTGTCCCTATCTGCAGATGATCTGATACTATACACAGAAAACCCAAAAGACTCCACAGGAAAATTACTGGAAATAGGAAGATTCAGCAGAGTAGCAGGATACAAGATAAATATAAAAAAATCCATCAGATTCCTATACACCAATAAAGAGAATGACAAAAAGGAAATCAGAAACACAATACCATTTTTAATGGCCTCTAAAATATAAAATACTTGGGAATAAATCTAACCATGGATGCAAACGACCTATACAAAGAAAACTACAAAACACTACTGCAAGAATCCCAAAGGGATCTACATAAATGGAAAAACATACCCTTCTCATAGATAGGTAGACTCAACATAGTGAAAATGACAATTCTACCCAAAACGATTTACAAATACAATGCAATCCTGATCCAAATACCAACAACATTCTTTAAAGACATGGAAAAACTAATCATTGACTTTATATGGAAAGGGAAGAAGCCTCGGATAAATAAAGCACTATTGAAAAAGAATAAAGTAGGAGGACTCACACTACCTGACCTCAGAACCTACTATATACAGCTATGGTAGTCAAAACAGCCGGGTGCTGGTAGAAGACAGACACATTGACCAATGAAACAGGATTGAGAACCCAGATGTAAATTCATCCACCTACGATCGCCTGATCTTTGACAAGGTCCCAACGTCCATCAAATATGGAAAAGATAGTCTTTTTAAAAAATGACACTGGCAAAACTGGATGTCCATCTGAAAAAAATGAAACAGGACCCATACCTCACACTATATACAAAAACTAATTCAAAATGGATCAAAGACCTAAATATAAAGCCAAAAACTTTAAAGCCAAGTTCACAGAAGGGTAAATAGGACCAACGCTACAGGACCTAATACACGGCATAAACAGGATACAAACCATAACCAACAACACGCAAACTCCAGAAGATAAGCTATATAACTGAGCTCTTCTAAAAATTAAACACGCTCATCAAAAGACTTCACCAAAAGAGTAAAAGGAGAACCTACAGACTGGAAAAAAATTTTGGCTATTACAAATTCGACAATGGACTAATCTCTAAAATCTACAAGAAAATACAACAGCTCTACAACAACAAAAAAAAATCCAATTAAAAAATGAGCAAAGGAAATGAACAGACATTTCACAAAAGAAGATATTAAAGTAGCCAACAGACACATGAGAAAATGCTCGCCATCACTAGCCATTAGAGAAATGCAAATCAAAACCACAATGAGATACCATCTCGCCCCCGATATTACTGGCACGAATCAAAAAAAACAGGAAATAACAAATGTTGGAGAGCCTGCGGAGAGATCAGAACTCTTATGCACTGCTGGTGGGAATGCAAAATGATACAACCATTTGGAAAATGATATGGCTGGCATTTCCTTAGGAAGCTAGAAATAGAAATACCATACAATCCAGCAATCCCACTCCTAGGAATATATCCTAGAGAAATAAGTGTCATCACACTAATAGACATATGCACACCCATGTTCATTGCAGCTTTGTTCACGATAACAAATAGATGGAAACAGCCTAGATGCCCATCAACAGATGAATGGATTAACAAACTATGATACATACACACAATGGAGTATTATGCAATGATAAAGAACAATGATGAATCTGTAAAGCATCACATAACATGGATGAATCTGGAGGGCATTATGCTGAGTGAAATAAGTCAATCACAAAAGGACAAATATTGTATGAGACCTGTATTTTAAAAACTCATGAAAAGGTTTATACACAAAAAGAAACGATCTTTGATGGTTACATGGAAGGAGAGGGGTGAAGATGGGAAAACACTAAATAGACAATAGATAAGTGGTAACTTTGGTAAAGAGTAAGACAGTACACAATACTCGGGAAGCCAGCACAACTTGTACAATGCAAGGTCATGGAAGCTCCATAGACACATTCAAACTCCCTGAGGGACTGAATAGCTGGGCTGAGGGCTGTGAGGACCAAGTTCTCGGGGAACATCTACCTCAACTGGCATAACATAGTTTACAAAGAAAATGTTCTACATTCTACTTTGGTGAGTAGCGCCTGGGGTCTTAAAAGCCTTGAACAGCCATCTGAGATACTCCACTGGTCTCACCCCTTCAGGAGCAAGGGATAATGAAGAAAACTAAAGACACAAGGGAAAGATTAGTCCAAAGGACTAATGGACCGCTTCTACCACGGCCTTCACCAGACTGAGTCCAGTACAACTAGATGGTGCCTGGCTACCACTACCGACTGCTGTGACAAGGATCACAATAGAGGGTCCCAGACAGAGCTGGAGCAAAATGTAGACTAAAATTATAACTCACAATAAAAGACCAGACTTACTGATCTGACAGAGACTGGAGGACCCTGAGGGTATGGCCCCCAGACACCCTTTTAGCTCAGTAATGAAGTCACTCCCAAGGTTCACCCTTCAGCCAAAGACTGGACAGGCCCATAAAACAAAATGAGACTAAAGGGCCACAACAGCCCAGGGACAAGGACTAGAAGGCTAGAGGGGACAGGAAAGCTGATAATAGGGAACTGATGTTGAGAAGGGAGAGTGTTGACGTGTCGTGGGGTTGTTAACCAATGTCATAAAACAACATGTATAGTAACTCTGTAATGAGAAACTAGTTTGTTCTGTAAATTTTCATCTAAAGTACAATAAAAAATTGTTAATAAAATGTTTAAAAAAAAAACCTATTGTATGAACCAAAACTGTTCCCTGAGATCACTTTTTAGCAAAATAAGAGTGGCACACAAAGTAAAGGATATTACCCATAAGAACAGTGCTCTACTGAAAAACCATCTACATGAGACCAAAAGGTCAATAATTACTCTAAAGCAAAGATGAGAAGATAAGGCGGCAGAAAAACTAGAGTACTAGAAATGGAACAACCAGAACACAATTAAAGAGAATGTTGACACATTGTGAAAAATGTAACTAATGTCACTGAACAATTTGTGTAGAAATTATCAAATGGGAACCTAATTTGCTGTGTAAACTTTCACCAAAAACACAATAAAATATGATAAAAAAGAATATCATACATGAAGAAAGCAACACATCATTAAAAAGACAGGAATGAAAGAAAAGACCAAAATGGATGTAAGAGACTCTGAAACTTGGTCTTGAACGTCCTGTAGTAGCTAAAGCAAACAGAAGAAATAATGAAGTAAAGGAGCTGAACACAAGATTTCAAAGAGCAGCTCGAGAAGACAAAGTAAAGTATTATAATGACCTATGCGAAGACCTGGAGATAGAAAAACAAAAGGGTATCGCATGTTCGACATTTCTCAAGCTGAAAGAACTGAAGAAAAAATTCAAGTCTCAAGTTGCTATATCTAAGGGTTCTATGGAGAAAATATTAAACGACCCAGGAAGCATCAAAAGAAGATGGAAGGAATACACAGAGTCACTATATCAAAAAGAATTGGTTGACATTCAATCCTTTCAGGAGGTAGCATATGATCAGGTTCCGATGGTATTGAAGGAAGAAGTCCAAGCTGCACCGAAGGCATTGGCGAAAAACAAGGCTCCAGGAATTGACAGAATACCAGTTGAGATGTTTCAACTGATACATGCAGCACGGGAAATGTTTACTCGTCTATGCCAAGAAATTTGGAAGACTGCTACCTGGCCAATCAACTGGAAGAGATCTATATTTAGGCATATTTCAAAGACAGGTGATCCAAGAGAATGCGGAAATTATTGAACAATATCATTAATATCACACTCAAGTAAAATTTTGCTGAAGATCATTCAAAAGTTGCTGCAGCAGTACGTCAAAAGGAAACTGCCAGAAATTCAAGCCAGATACAGAAGAGGACGTGGAATGAGGGATATTATTGCTGGTGTCATATGGATCCTGGCTGAAGGCAGAGAATATAAGAAAGATGTTTACCTGTGTTTTATAGACTATGCAAAGGTATTAGACTCTGTGGATCATAACAAATTATGGATAAAATTGCGAAGAATGGGAATTCCAGAACTCTTAATTGTCCTCATGAGGAACATGTACATAGATCAAGAGGAAGCTATTCAAACAGAACAATGGGATACTGTGTGGTTTAAAGTCAAGAATGATGTGTGTCAGGGTTGCATCTTTTCACTATACTTATTCAATCTGTATGCTGAGCAAGTAACCCGAGAAGCTGAACTACATGAAGAAGAATGCAGCATCAGGATTGGAGGAAGACTCATTAACAACCTGTGATATGCAGATGACACAACCTTGCTGGATGAAAGTGAAGAGGACTTGAAGCACTTACTGATGAAAATCAAAGACCACAGCCTTCTGTACGGATTATACCTCAACATAAAGAAAACAATCCTCACAACTGGATCGATAAGCAACATCATGATAAATGGAGAAAAGACTGAAGTTGTCAAGGATTTCATTTTACTTGGGTCCACAATCAACACCCATGGAAGCAGCAGTCGAGAAATCAAACAACACATTGCACTGGGCAAATCTGCTGCAAAAGACCTCTTTAAAGTGTTAAAAAGCAAAGATGTCACCTTGAAGACTAAGGTGTGCCTGACCCAAGCCATGGTGTTTTCAATTGCCTCATGTACATGTGAAAGCTGGACAATGAATAAGAAAGACTAAAGAAGAATTGATGCCTTTGAATTATGGTGTTGGTGAAGAATATTGAATATACGGTGGACTTCCAGGAGAACAAACCAATCTGTCTTGCAAGAAGTACAGCCAGAATGCTCCTTAGAAGCAAGGATGGTGAGACTTCGTCTCACATACTTTGGACATGTTATCGGGAGGAATCAGTCCCTGGAGAAGGACATCATCCTTGGTAAAGTAGAGAGCGAAATAGAGGAAGACCCTCAACGAGATGGATTGACACTGTGGCTGCAAAGATGTGCTCAAGCATAGCAATGATTGTGGGGGTGGTGCAGGACCAGGCAGTGTTTCATTCTGTTGTACATAGGGTCACTATGAGTCAGAACCGACTCGAGGGCACCTAACAACAACAACAATAGACATTTTTGTCTCACCTATGTACACACCTGTATTTATTCGTATACTAACTTGCTTATACCCATCTATATGTGCTCACTCGTTTTTACTTTTGTTATGTTGTGCTCACTACACCCACATTTGGCACTACTTTTCCCATCACCAAAAATAACTAATCTCTACAGTATAAAGTGTACTTTCCCCATCCCCTCCTCCCCCTGGTAACTACCAATGAACATTGGTCTCTCTGTATTTATCTAGTCTTGTCTTTTTATATAAGAGGGGATCATAAAATATTTGTCCTTATAAGCTTGAGTTATTTCACTTAGAATTATGCCCTCTAGTTCCATCCATGTTATAAAATGTTTTGTGGACTCATCATTGTTCTTTATGGCTGCCTAGTATTCCATTGTATGTATGTACCAGAATATGCTTATCCATTCATCCATTGATGGGTACTTTGGTTGTTTCCATTTATTTGCTATTGTGAATAAAGCATCAGTGAAAATAGGTGTGCATATGTTTGTTTGTGTCATTGTCTTTAGGTCTCTAGGGTATATCCCTAGGAGTGGGATTGCTGGATCAGAGGGTAGTTCTATTTCTAGTTTTTCTGAGAAAGCTCCATTCCATTTTCCATAGCAGTTGTACCGTTTTTCAATCCCACTGGCAATGAATAATATTCAGGGTTACAATCTCCCCACATCCTGACCAACATTTGTTGTTACATGTTCTTTTTTTTTTTTTCTTGTCAGTTCCATTTTAACTGGGATAAGATGGTATCTCATTGTAGTTTTGATTTGCATCTCTCTAATGGCTAATGATCGTCAACATATTTTCATACGTTTTTTGGCTGCTTGAATGTCCTCTTTGGTGAAGGTTCTGTTCATTTCCTTTGCTCATTTTGTGATTGGGCTTTTTGTCTTTCTGTTGTTAAATTGTTGCAGTTTTCTATAGATTTTAGAGATTAGATCCTTATCAGATAAGTCATTTCTGAAGATGTTTTCCCAGTCTGTAGATCGTCTATATACTCTTAATATAGTCTTTTGATGAGCATACATTTTTAATTTTCATGAGGTCCTTTTTATCTATTTAGTCGTCTTCTATTTGTGCATTTGTTGTAATGTTGTTATCCTATTTTTACAAAAGATTAGGTACCGTAGTTTTTTCCCTATGTTTTCTTCCAGAAATGTTACGGTTTTATATTTAACATTTAGGTCTTTGATCCATTTTGAGTTAGTTTTTGTGTATGGTGTGAGGTATCGGTCCTATTTCATTTTTCTATGGGTGGCTATCCAGTTTTGCCAGTACCATTTATTAAAGAGACTGTTTCTGCCCCACTGAATGGATTTTGAACCCTTGTCAAAAATCAGTTGTCGAGAGATGGCTGGGTTTAACTCTGAGTTCTAAATTCTATTCCACTGGTCTATGTGACTATCATTGAACTAATACCAAGGTGTTTTGATTACAGTGGCTGTATAGTATGTTTTGATATCGGGGGGTGTGAGGCCTCCTGCTTTTTTCTTTTTCTTCAATATTGCTTTGGATATCCAGGGTTTCTTTCCTTTCCACGTAAAGTTGGTCATTAGTTTTTCCATTTCAGTAAGGAATGTTGTTGGAATTTTTATCAGGATTGCATGGTATCTGTAGACAGCTTTAGGTAGAATTGACATTTTCACTATATTAAGTCTTCTGATCCATGAGCGCAGGACGTCTTTCCATTTTTGTAAGTCTCTTTTAGTTTCTTGTAGCAGTGTTTTATAATTTTCATTGTATAAGTCTTCTATGTCCCTGGTTAGATTAATTCCTAGGTATTTTATCGATTTGGGGGCTATTGTAAATGGTATTGTTTTCTTTATTTCTATTTCTGAGTAGTTTTTGTTAGTGTAGGGGAATTTAACTGATTTTTGTGTTGATCTTGTACCCTGTAAAGTTGCTAAATTCTTCTATTAGTTCCAGCAGTTTTCTTTTGGAATCTTTAGGGTCTTCTATAAATAGGATCATGTCATCTGAAGATAGAGATAGTTTTACTTCTTCCTTTCTGATTTGGATACACTTTATTTCTGTTTCTTGTCATATTTTTCTGGCTAGGACTTCCAGTACAATGTTGGATAAGAGTAGTGATAACGGGCATCTTTGTCTAGTTCCTGTTTTCAAGGGGAAGGCTCTCAGCTTTTCTCCATTGAGTATAATGTTGGCTGTTGGTTTTGCATATATGCCCTTAATTATGTTGAGAAATTTTCCTTCTATTCCTAGCTAAAGGAAGATATCTTTTGACAGTTACCATCTGATATATAACATCCAGAAGCCATCAGGAACATAGATATTAACCAAGGACACATTGTACCAGATAGACTTAATCACTTTACTTTGGAACAAATTTGAATCATTATCAAATGAAGGCCCTCATCAGGCATCCCTGAATTTTGGTAAAGCAGTTAATAGGCAATTTCTGAATTGTCAGTGGGGACACAATTGGCCTCAGAGCTGATTGGCTCTCATGGCCATATACATGCATAGACGAATGAGAAGAAGGAATGTTTTGATGATTGTTTCAAGCATAACAGAGCCAAATGATGGACAGGGATTACTGTTCAATTTACAAAGAAAAATATAAACCCTTAGGTGCACAAAAGCATTTTTCCAAATCCCCATACAGCCATAGTAGTAGAAGGTAACAACAAATAAAGCCATTAAATGACCACTGCTGCCTAGGGCCAGATCTGTAGTTGAATGAATTTGTATTCATTAACCGCACAATACTGTTTTCTATGCCCTCTCCCCTTTTGTGCTATCTGTTCCTTATCCATAGCTTCCCTGGTACCTTATGGCCTTATACTCCTGCATGGTGACCCAAAATCCCTTACTGTGACCCTCTCCCCCAACAGTCAGGGCCCTGGCTGTTTTCCTCTCCTCAACTCAAAATTGACCTGCTCTGTCTCCTGATCATCACAATGCTCAACCCTCAACAGTCTCCATGGTTCTGACATTGCAAAGGAAGAGATGGAGGACTTACAACAGCGTCAATTATTTACCTCTTTCAAGAGGATCGGTGTGTTAATATAAAATGACTAAATCCCAAATTGAAAATCTATGGTGGTAGATTTTTCAGGCATATTAGCAAGCTAGAAAGATGATTTTTTTCCTCTTAAAACAGAAAAACCTAAAATAAAGACATGAGTCCCAGCACTGGCTTTGTTGCTAGTTGACAACGTGGCTTTGGCCAATTCACTTCATTTCTATGAAAGTTGGTTTTCTTGCTTGAAAAAATGGAACAGTTAATATATATTCTTTAATATATATTCTAATAATCCAGACTCAACAAATCTTACCACGTTCGGTACTCTACTTATTTCACCTCAGCATAAGCTTGCTCTAGTGGTCACCAATCACATTCGTAGAGGGATATGCCTGTATTTTCCAAGTTTCGTGCCACTGCTACCAACCAGATTTGCACACAACTTAGTGGAACTAATTCCACTGTGGTGAGAACCAAGTAAAATATTATTAGGTAAAGTGATAAGAGATTTTATCTGTGCAACATGAGGACATGCTTACAAAAGAGTACCTGTGGAATAAGTTGTCGCTGTTTTATAACGTGAAGAATATTGGACTTAAACTCAAGCAAGATGGGTTCAAATTCTAGGCCTACTACTTACCAGCTGTGTGACTGGCTCTAGGCAAATCTGTTAACTTCTTGAACATCTATTCCCTGGTTTATAAAACAAAAGTTAACTATCTCTAGTTTCCAAGCCTGGAGGCTGGTACAAGGGTTAAACGAGAAAATTTGTGTGAAGTCTATATCAGAGAGTCTGGAAAATAGTAGGGGCTCAGTTCATATTACTGGACTCTGAATTGGAAACAGTAATTGCTCCCTCTTTCATCTGAGAAAAAATCTTGACACAAATTAAATGTGTATAAACAAAATTAATAGGCTGATGTAGAAGGACTGAAATGAGAATAAAGATCTATAAACATATATTCTCCTCATAACATAATAAAAGAGTGAAAAGAACTTTAATCATTGTGAAATCCAAAGAAACCTCAAGAGGACATTCATGTGTAGATTTATTTGTTTCTGTTCAGAGACAAGGGGAAAAAAAGTGGGAAAAAGAAAATTTTATTCTTCTTGTGTATTAAGTCTACTTTTCCCCTCGTAGGTCCCAGAAACTCTTATTATTGTTATTATTTTGTATTTATAAAAATAGAACTATGAAATGCCTCTTCAGAGATATAATAAAAGAGCTCTTTTGGAAACATTTGCAGCTAGCTAATTCTTGACCAGATTTTCTAAAGTAATAATTCCTGGTACTTTTAAAAGAAGCTTTCAAACAAACAAAAAACCCCTTGCCTTTGAGTTGATTCTGACTTATAGCAACCCTATAGGTCAGAGTAGAACTACCCCATAGGGTTTCCAAGGAGCAGCTGGTGTATTCGAACTGTCAATCTTTTGGTTAGTAGCCAAAGGCTTAACCACTACTATAGGTCCTCATTAAAACACAAAGCAGTTTTGAACTTCCAAACTAGAATTTTACTCACAGAGACACATAGAATGAGGCAAAAGTTATAAAATTGCTTTTATTTCTATATAAGAACTTGACTGTTTAAAAACAAAGGAGATGCTTTTAATCATAAACGAATCATGCATAACTTTGTTTCCTGCTAAGTGAGAATTTCATAAAATAAGAAGTTTAACTATATATGTGTTTGTCTACATGGTGATTTTAGTTTTGTACTATATTTAGACTCCAAAAACAAGTTCCTACCAATCTAGCAAATTTTATGTGAGTTCCTACTCAGATTATTTGAGGAAATGGGTTAACAGCTGGAAGACCCAGAAACAAATTATACTTTATGTCTGCCTTCAAAAAGCACACAGATTTCTTGTTGAGGAGACAGATGAAAGCAACTGAGTTTTCTAGCTTGGGTACTAATGGATTCTATTAACTAGGAGAGGAAAGACAGGAGGGGGAACACTTTTGGAAGGAAGGGATGAGTTTGATTTTGAACAGGTTGTATTTGACATGTCTGTGGGACACCTAGATGGAGAAGTCTAGGATACTGATGATGAATGGTCTGGGGCTCAGGGAAAATTTCAGGTCTGGAGATATATATTACTAAATCTTCTTCATAGAGGGCATAGATGAAGCCACAGTAGTAATATGATCATCCAGGAAGGATAGATGGAGATGAAAAATGAAGCCGAGAATCGTGTGTTGAGGAATATCCTTAAGCGGCAGGCAGAATAAGAGGAGCCACAGAAAAAGAATGGAAATTTCAGATAAATATAATGGATTGAATCTGTATCTAATTTCATTCCCCCCTGAAAAGACTTTAATACAAAAGTATGGATTTTTTAGAGGTATAAAACCACAAATACAAAGAGAAAAATGTACAAGACTACAACAACACAATTTTGGAAGCTAGAAGGCAGATGGTCAAGTGGCGACTAATTTAACAGCTAAAATAATTGAAAGTGATTGCCCCTGGGAAATGGAGGGGCGAGTTCATGAGGTCTGATGATTTTTGTAAGTCTTTTATGACAAGCCTTGTAGAACTCTGGGCACTAACATGTAAATATATCTAGACTGAGGAGGAAACTGAAGGTGAAGAGTTGGAAACATCAAATATTAACTTCAGTTATGAAAGGAATGAGATAGATGTGGCTTGAAGAGTAGGAGGGAGAATAAAAGGTTTGTTGTCTATGTAAAACAGTTGAGACTAAAGCACATTTATCAGCTGTGAGGAAAGCTGGGAAGAGTTCAAATGAGGTTCAATGATACAGGAGAGAAAAAGAAAAAAAGGATGAATTACTATAGGAACATTGAATGGGAAGCTAGAAGATAATTGTCACCTAGTAGCATTTTTTAGTAAATAGATACGTAGGTCATCTGTTCAAAGTAAGGAGGCCAGAAGTGAGGGCTTGAGAATAAAATAAAAGTTTGGAACAGCTGCTGTGGGAAATGAAAGAAGGAACCAACTACTATGAACGATAGAAGGATTAAGGTCCAGCTGAGTTGGAAAGCACGCATTTGTAGTGGAGCCAATGAACTTGGATATGCAATTTTTCCCCAAAAGGGTCTTTAGCAGCCTTGGAACAAGAACAGGCAAAGTGGACCACTGAACTGAGCCAGGACTGGGTAGGGGTTACCAATGCTGTGGGATGGAAGGTGAAAGAGTTGAAGAAATTGAAAAAGCTTTTGAAAGTGTCATTGAAATAGGGTCCAGGACAGGGAGTAAGAGAGAAGACAAGGTGTGGCAGGTAGCCTAAGAGATTAAGTAAGAGGGAAGGGAATGGGGGTCCTAATAAAGAACAACTGGATTGACCACAAGGCCATTCTTGCCTCTGAGCCAAACCTCTGAGCTGGTTTAGCTGGATAGCTGGCAATTTTCCAGTAAGTGTAATGTTAATGATGCTGAAATGACTAAATGCTTTTTACCACGAGTTACTTCCCTGTGGTGATCTTTATTCCAATTTTCCCATTGTTCTTAAGGCATTTCTCTCAATTTATTTTAGCCAATCCAGCTGTGGTGAGGGGGCGCTGGGGCATAATGAGGGAAAATGTGTATTTAATAATCTCCTTTTGTGTATTACTCCAGGTTTTGCTTTGCCTCAGAGAACCTTTACTGTAGGGAACACAAAGAACTTTTAGAAGCTATCAATTTTCTGAAGATCACAAAGTACAGCCTACTCTGAGAAGAAATCCGATCTAATACCCATTTTAGTCCACCTCTAGAGGGCAGCTGCTTCCCACATCAGTTTGGAGTTACATCCCCTTGCCCAGATAGGTGTTTACTATTTGCAGGCTCTGATTTTACAGCAATAGGGAAGAGGGGAGGCTACGTTCACTACAGAATGCAAGAGACTTAAGACCTATTGATTCCCAACCCATGTATGCCTCCTCCAGCCTTCTGGATCATGTCACCACGGTGTCAGGAGAAGCTGTTATTTCTACCCACAAAGCTGTGGGGGATACAGACAGGTTTGCATTAGTGATGATTACCCCTGGCTAGAAAAAAGGGAAGAACTATACAAAAAGAGTAGGAGTAACTTTTTCATCCTCCCTCCCTCCCCCTAGTTATGGGAAAATGTCCTATATTCCCTGACTTTACTTCTTCATTATTAAATGGTTTACTTAGATACATTTTTTTTGTGGGTGAAATATTCCCAATTATTTTAAGATTACCAACTGTGATATATGACCACACAACCTATAATCAGGTTTAAACTAAACCAAGATAATCTAGTTCTGTTTAAAATGAAAAAGAAGGTTTTGGGCTTACCTTGGGGCTAATGTAGCATCGCTGAAAAAGCCCTTCAAGAACTAATTGAATGCTCCTTGGGAAAAGAAATCAAGACTGTACATGCAAATGGCCTCAGCCTGCTAGCTAGTTCTTTGCTAATTCTAATTTACATTCATTTTTCAGCCTCACTGTCTGTTTGCAAAAAAAAAGAAAAGAAAAGAAAACTGTGCAAACTATGTTCTATGAAACTTAAATGTAGGACACTTGTTCTCCTTTATGTTTAAGATGGAGAAAAAACATGTGCTTTTGCCATCCCTGTGGAATATTCTGACTCAGACTCTAAGTGAATTCAGCCCACTGAGCTGTTTCATTTTACTTTTGACTCTTGTATCCTGTTCTTTCCTGTTTATGACCATGGCATCTCTTTCCATACTAGATCCTTTGGTTTATGGGCTTTCATCCCTCAAAGTGCAACACACCAGGAAGAAAAACATTTTTAAAAAATCTGACATGTACCATTTGACCACAGAAAGGCCCATTCTAGGACATGGATATTAAAAAAAACTCCTCTCTTACAATAAATCAGTGTATTCTGTAGGTGGGGATAGGAGAATCTCTCCAGTTGCAATTTTTACAATTATAAAGAAAGACAGCTGTCACTTTTGTATATATGTGTGCATGTCAATTTCTGTCAAAAAATTAAACAATTCTAATATATTAGGTAGATTACAAGACTACTATATTTCAAAATGTTTAATACGTTACTTTTTCAAGAAGAACAAACAGCTTCATCTAATGGATCGAGGACATTCACTGTAAAAGAAGCCAAAAAGTAGGCCTTTATAGAATATTTGCAATAGGAAAAAGTATCCAAAAGATAGCCTTTTTGCAGAAAGGCTGGAAATCTTTTCTGGATTATTTAAACTGTTATCCAGTGAACCATGGCCAATTTATTATTAAAAGCAGAAATATAAACTGAAATAAAACTGCAAAGTGTACTTTTGATAGAATTTTTTTTTCCCCAGAAATCTATAGTAAGTCTGATTTATGTCTATGCGGATCCAATGTGCTAGTAAGTCACTAAAATTACATTTAGAGAGGCAATTTATGATAAAGGACTTGTGCCCTAACTATAAGACCAGAGTAAACTAGAATACAAAATAACTGCCACACTAGTTAATAACATGTTTATCTTAACAAAAGGCAACTACTTGCTTAGACCATATGTGGTATAATTTGGAGAATCCTAGACACACGACCATGATCCAAAGTATCTCCCCAGAAGCCTGCTTTGGTGACTGAAATTTCTACCATGGCAGTCTCTCCTTTAGGTTAATGATATTATTACAATATGTCTACCTTTGAGAGGTAATACATGAATAACCATGATCAAATTAATATGACTTCATTATCCATTCCCTAGGAGAGAGAAAGCTCTGATAATAATGGCAAAAAAAAAAAAAAAAAAAAGCTAAGGATGAGCATGTAAAAATAGAACAGTGGGTAAGATGAAGGTCTGAGTTTGGTGTTGAGTTCCAGTTGGAAGGGAAGCCGGCATGCTAAGGACATGAGAGTTGGAGAGACCCTAAAAGGAAAAGTAGAGAACACCATCAAATCCATGACGTGAGAAAAGAGCACTGGCCTGGGAGTCAGAACACCTGGTTCTAGTCCCTTCTCTGTAAATTATTTCCTGTGATCTTGGATAAATTCCTTGACTTCCCTATATTCAAATTTCTCCATCTATCAAAAGGGGGTAAGATGGATGAAATAAGTAATCTCTGAAGTCCTATTCAACACTCTTCTACTCAGGAGTATGAGCACAGTAGAGCTGAAGACAAACTGGCTATTTCACAATTTTGCCTAGACTCGGTCCTAACTTCTGGGCCCCAAATAACTTTCTGTGGAGACACTATTTAAACAGGAAGAAGCAAAGTGGCTTATCCTTTAAAGGAACCCATTCCAGTGAGTAACAACATTCAATATCAAAGAAATCATTATTTTTCTCCCCTTGTTCCTCCTACTCTGTCATCATTTTGATTGCTAAAACCAATTGGCTGCCTATTAACAAATTCCATGCCAGTTCTCTCCATGTGAAACAACAAATTCGTTGCACATTTTGTTTTTCTATCTTGGTTTTACCACATTTCATTTACTTACCAAACCAAATTCCCCTTTTATTTTGGCCTCTCAAATACATGCTGTAGCTAAACAATGAAAACATGGAAATGATCATAAAGATGAAACACCAAATAAAGAGAACATATTTGAAACCTTGTACAGTTCCTCTTCTTGCCAGTACAGGTAGTCCCCAACTTATGACATATTGGACTATGACTAACCCACTTATGACTGTCTTTTTAAAAAAAAATTTTTATACATCTTATCATTAGTAATATGTACCACAATGTTAAAATATATCTATAACTTTATATGCAATGTTTCCAACTCTCAAAGACAAATAAAGATTGAATTTATAAAGATACTGATAATAAAAGGCAATAATAATTAAAACTAAAAAAAATTATGTATTTGACTTACGTCAGAAACAACTTACGACAGAGTTATCAAAACAGAACCCAGTCGTAAGTTGGGAACTACCTGTACAAGATTGTTTTCTATGATTAGCCTTCAAAAATATTGCACAATCCATGTTGAAATACCCTAAATTATTCTGTCACATCCCTGTGGAGACCATTCCTTAATCTGAAAAGTTTTCAAAGTCGAAAAAATTTTAAATGATATTAAGCCCAACCTCTCCTCTGACTTTTACCCATGATTTCTCATTAAACATTAGGCAGTAGTGAAAAGTAAGTCCTTCCCCACCTTCTTCTTTTCAGCAATTTACTGTTTTTACAGGGTATTGTATTAGGTGTTGCATCCTGGAGGTGTGATTATATAAAACGTTGGTCTCTTTTGGCTTTTGTGTAGCAAGATAAGCCTTGTAAGTATATTTCTGGGTTCCTGTGTGTTATTTGGAAGCTGTGTTTCTCACGATGATTCCCTGTTTGCATGAATACCTCATTTTCAGGTGCCATACATTGAAGGCACCTGTCAAGGGATCTAGAAGGTGATGCAGAGTCCAGAGGGACATGTGTCCCATATAATCCTTGTCCCATAGTTCAGAGGGACATATGTGCCCTACATATTATTCAAAATCCATATTATATACCAAAAATTCAGACTCAATGATTCAGCATGAATACATTAATGAAAAAACATTATATGAACAAAATTTTTTTTAAGTAATTTATACATGAATGAGTCAGAATCGACTTGACAGCAACAGGTTTGGTTTTTGGTTTGGTAGAGTTCTAGAGGTCATAATTCCGAAATGGGTCTCACTGGGCTAAAATCAAGGTGTCAGCAGGATTGTATTCCTTTTTGGAGGCTTTCTTCCATCTTCAAAGCCACCAGTGGCCAGTTGAGTCTTTCTCATGATGCCATCTATCTGGTTCTGACTCTTCTGCCTCCCTCTTCTCTATTTAATGCCACTTGTGACTTCATTAGGCCCACCTGTATAATCCAGGATACTCTCCTTATATTAAGATCAGTTGATTAGCTACTTTAATTCCGTCTGCAACCTTAATTCTTCCTTGCCATATAACATAAAATATTCACAGGTTCTGAGGATTAAGACATGAACATCTTTAAGGGGGAAGCATTATTCTGCCTACCACACTCTGTCTCTCAAATTAGATGGTAGCAGACTTCTTAATGGCAGGAACCAGGTGTTAGTCATCTCTGTGCAAAACTCTAATCTCAGTAATTGTTTATGATGTTTACCATTCCAGAACAATTAAATAATTAACCTCCAAATAACCAGGATATATAATAAAATGCTGTATAAAAATAATAAATACAAAACACGTGGCCCGTATGCTCTCTCTCTCTCTCTCTCTGCTCTGTCTCTTTCTCTCTCTCAAACACACACACTCTCTGACTCTGTCCTCTAAAGGAAAATGACCCTGGTTGAGAATTGTTATGTTTTCTGCAGACCCCCCACCATCTAATAAAATATTGTCTGATTTTACTTTCTGTCATTTGTATCATAAAAAAAGCTAGTTAACTTTTTATTTTCTAAATGTTAAATTGTATTCTGTCAATTTTTTTCAAACTACTTAAAAATTCAAAAGAATTCTTATATTCCCCCACTTCCCCCCTAAAACTAAAAATTTCTGGCGGTGGTTTTATAAGTTGGTGAGCCTTGAATGGCCAGGAAAATATGACTAAGTAGCATAGAACAGAGCTTTGGATGAGATAAATAGCATAAACAAGGCTAGAAAAGAAGAAGGCACACAGCCCATGGTGGGGCATTTAGAGGAGCCTTCCTGGATAGAGGGGTGTTCTCAAAAGTGAGGTTGCCTTAGAAGGGTAAAGCCAGACTGAATAGGCCTTGAATACCAAAATGAAGTATTATATCTCCTCTGGCCAAATATCACATCCTTCCCCTTCCTCATTCAACCCAGTGGGAAACCAGTTTAGTTGAATAAGTTGATGCAATATACTTGTCACTTCTTATATCACCCTCCCAAAATAGTACCTCTCATTTCCCTCCCAATCTATACCTCTTCCTCCATTTACTGAATTCTCATTTCATATGCACTTTTACCCCAAATGCAAAGAAACCTCTTCCTTCAAAATGCAAAGTGGTGGGCATCTGGTTGGGACCTGGACCTCAGCAGGGGTAGCAAGTCCCTCCACATGCTTTCTGTGGCAGCAAGGAACTACAGGAGTTGGGGATCCAAGAGGAATGTGGCATGTCGAGCTACAATGTCACAGAACAGTGCCCCATACTGCCAGATGTACCATAAATGATCAGCCTGGGACTTGTGGAGTTGTAGCACTGGGATTAGGAGTGTGCTGATATTGTGACCAGTGATGGGATTTTGATGTCAACATTCAAAACACACAAGGGAATAGGTCCCGTAAATCTCATCTTTACTGAAGGCAATTTAAAGAAATTATATACTTGTAGTCCCCAGTTTAAGATGGGATTTCATTCTGATGACTTCCTCATAAGTAGGTTCTGACGTAAGTCTAATACCTCTTTTTTTTTTTTAGTTTTTATTATTATTGTCTTTTATTATCAGTAGTATCTTTATAAATCCAATCCTTGTCTTTGAGGGTTGGAAACATTACATATAAACTTACAGATATATTTTAATACATGAATACATACATGAAAATATACACAAATCAAAAAATTTACTCCAACGACCAAGAAGAGTTGGATGATGTTGGCATTTTGTCTGTTGTGGTAGTAGCTCCACTTCTGGAAGGTTCTGGATCATCTGGATTATCCCCGAAAGTGGGGATGGCCTTTCTAGTCAGAAAAGTAGTGCAAGTTGTCTGTATGGTCCTTTTCTTTTTTTCTTCATATATTTCAGGATAACATCTCACTGCTTCCTAAATCTGCCTATTGACTTTAAAAAAATCAATCAGCGTTTAGGTCCATGTTTTCAAGCAACTGAAGCCCCTGACTTAGTTTAGAAAACTAAATCTATACAGCATTGTTTTGAACAGTAAACCATAAAATTGAACATCTGTGAGTGAATATCTGAGAATGATACCATCAGCAAATTACATGCTGCAACATTGTATTTAGTACATATCACTAATGAAAAGATGTACAAAAAAAAGGACAATCATAAGTGTGGTTTATAGTAACTAGAATGCATCATAAGTCAGACACTACTTACTAGAAATTGTACACATGAAGTACGCCACTGTAGTAAACTATGAATTAGAGAATTATAAGTCCTTTGTTGTTGAAATGCTTCATGGGAAAATAGTTGTGGTACATATTGGCAAATTGGTTAATGTTGCCCCATTAAGTAAAATGCTTGTGTCATGCTGTCGATCTGTCCACAAGTTCTGTTACTGAAATGATTGCACAGTTACTGGCATATGCACCTCCTCACAAACAAGATGAAACTCCAGAATGAGTAGCAAGGATTAAAATTTTAATGAAGGATGCATCATCTATGGCAGTCCTTGCTTACTGTGCACAAACAACAAAAACCAAACTCATTGCCATCGAGTCAATCCCGACTCATAGTGACTCTACAGGACAGAGTAGAACTGCCCCATAGAGTTTCCAAGGAGCACCTGGTGGATTCCAACTGCCAACCTTCTGGTTAGCAGCCAAGCTCTTAACCACTGCGCCACCAGGGCTATCATGTTGAGGTTTTGTTTTCCTCTTTTGCAGTTATATCAGACACAGGAATAAGAAAATGCACAGTGATTTCTATAAGGATCACATACTACATAAATAACATCTTGCACATATGCACAAGGATGTTATTTATGCAGTATGTGATCCTTATGGAAATCATTCTCTGTACATTTTATTATTCATGTGTCTGATATAACTGCAAAAGAGGGAAAAAAAAACTCAAAACAGAAGGATAGGCAGTGTCTTCAGAGTCTTGAGGCTTTTCATCTATTAGGGTAATGTGTTGTGGTGAAGACTTGCCTAAAGAAATTGTGAAAATACCCAGATACAATGTCCAAACTCTTGATACTATATTAAGGTCTAACATAAACCCAATGACTTTTTAAAATCTTTGAATATGTTAGTTTGCAAAACCAGATAATATATGGAGACCAGAATGGTTTCCATGGTAACGTAGGTAACATACTATTATGGTCAGCAGCTGGTAATTGAAGTATCTGAGGATGTGAAGACGGTAAACACTCTTCCATAATTTTCTACTCCCACTCTTCCTGGTTATGCAGGAAATTGTGGACTTCCATATGTGGAGGTGTTGTGTAAAAACAGGTAGGAGAAACCTTCATTCAGCCAAATATGAGGTTATGACAACTTGGTGTTACAAAATGAAACTGGAATACTGTCAGAAAACTTTAACAGCAAAAGAATTGTTCCTATAGATAATTCAACTTTGAGAGGCAGTACTTTCCCAACCATAATGAAATTTCTCAAAGAATCTCTTGCAAAAGAAGTATGCATTAGAGCAGCTTCATCACCAAAAGATTTCCATGCTTTATGAGAATAAACACCCCCACAAAAGAAGAGCTTATTGCTAATCAACCAATCTTTTATCATCATGCAGGATGTCCAGGAGCAAACAGTGTTGTGTATCTGTCAATAGAAGAACTGGTTTCTTCTGTACGAAAAGGGCTAACATTTTTTTAAGCCACAGAAAATGGAAAAGCAATAGATTGTGATTCAAGAAAATGGGAATGTCTAAAATGTTTTGAAAATAAGGGCACTTGTACAGTTTGTCTCACTGGAGAATACATTGTAGACTTGGAATAGTAGCTGGTATGATGTTTTGTTTCAAAATATAATTTGTTCAAAAAGTTATAGCCTTATTAAGGGTGATTGTTATTCAGTTGATACTATGTAAAGTAATCCCACATGCTTATGTTTTACCTTTGTAAGTTTTAAGATTTTTCTGAAAATGATACCAACGTGCTTTGATTAATAATCTTAGACAAATATTTTTATTATCTAGGAATTTAGGAAGGAGCCCTGGTAGCACAGTGGTGAAGCACTTGGCTGCTAACCAAAAGTCAGAAATTGGAACCCAACAGTCACTCTATGGGAGAAGGATGTGGTAGTCTGCTTCTGTAAAGATTACAGCCTTGAAAATCCTATGAGGCAGTAAAACTCTGTCCTACAGGGTCACTAAGAGTTGGAATCGACTAGACGGCAATGGGTTAGGAACTTAGGTGGTCCCTTCAGTTTTAGTAAAACTCTGAGGCTGCAAATTACTAGATCGTGTACATTTAATTTCAGATCATCAACAGCAATTAAAAGAACAGGAAAATTTCTATTTTAGAGGGGAATGTCAGGTATTATACCTTCCGATAATTATAGTAGAATTTTGTGAGGTATTTTTTTAAAGAATTATTGAAATTCAGTTATGGAATAATTTCATAATTGAACCTTGCTAATTTTATATAGTGCATTAATCTGTGGTATTTTTTTTTTTACATGAGCGTTGACTAACCTTATACTCCTGGTCAGAGAAAACAAGTGGTAAGTGGCTTTCGCCAGATATGTGCTTTAAAGGGTTTGCAAGAGGTTAGACCAAGGTAAAAGATGTAGGGCAAGCATGAGAGGTGAGTTAAATGCAACATTTCCTGCAAAATTTAAATCAATTATTCCCCATAGATATCTAGCCTGTATAAAGTTCTGATTATAATTATAACCCTGGTTTCTCTGTTGTGATGGTTAGTATTATGTATCAACTTGTTTAGGCTGTAGTACCCAGTTATGTAATCAAACACTAATCTGGGTGTTGCTTTGGATGTATTTTGTTGATGTGGTTGACATCTTCAATCAGTTGACTTTAAGTAAAGGAAATGATCCTCAATAATGTGGGTGGTACTTATCCAATCAGCTGAAGGCTTTAATAGCAAATGCTGAGGTTTCTGAGAGAAAAAGAAATTCTGTCTGAGGACTACACCATAAAATCCTGCCTGAGTTTCCAGCCAGCTGATGTGCCCTACAGTTTTTGTACTTGCCAGCCCTCACAATCACATGAGCCAATTTCTTAAAAATAAATCATATACATATACATATCCTATTGGCTCTTCTTCCTCTCTGGAGAAACCTGTCTGAAATACCTGTCTAACCTTAAAAAATTTATTAAAATAAAAAATTTCCTCATTTTCCCATCTGTGCAATGAGGTGCTTATCTTACTAAACTAAATAATTAATAGACATGTGAATCAAGTGTCATATTTTTGGTGGTTAGAGCCATTATTTCACACATCCTCCAAATTTTAAGATAGTGCGTGATTATTAGCTTTTGAAATATTGCTATTACTTTGTCATTTCAGCCTCTTAAAAGGGTCTTTCACAGAGCAAAAGTTAATTTTGATGAAATCCAATTTATACATTTTCTTGTTATGGATTGTGCTTTTGGTGTCAAGTCTAAGAATTCTTTTCCAGCCCTAGTTCATGAAGATTTTATCTTATTTTTTTCTAAAAGTTGTATAGTTTTATGCTTACATTTAAGTCTATGACCAATTTTGAGTTAATTTTTATACAAGATGTGAGCCTTAAGTTGATTTTTTTGTTTTTTTTGGCCTTTGAATGTTCAGTTGCTCCATAACTACTTGTTAAAAAGACTACTCTTCCTCCATTCAATTGCTTTTGCTGTTCATAAAAATTAGATGCTAATTCATGCTACAACATGGATAAACCTTGAACATGTTACATAAGTCAAAAAAGTCAGACACAAAAGGACAGATATTGTATGATTTCATTTATATAAAATGTCCAGAATAGGCAAATCCATAAGGACATAAAATAGAGTAGTGGTTGTCTAGGACTGAGATTCTGAGGGAAAAGGAGTGTGACTAGTTATGAGTATGGAGTTTCATTTTAGGATAATTAAAATATTCTGGAATTAGATAGTGGTGATGGTTGCACAACTTAGTAAATATATTAAAAAATCAACGAATTGTATACATTAACAGGGAGAATTATATAATATGTGAATTATATCTCAATAAAAATCACACTTCATAAAAATCAGCTTGGCATATTTGTGTGGGTCTGTTTCTGGATTCTCTATTCTGTTCCATTGTGACTTCCCCTCTGCCAATATCAAACAGTTTTGATCATGATAGCTTTATAGTTAAGTGATGAAATCAGGTAGGCTGATGCTTCTCACTTTATTCTTTTTTTCAAAATTGTTTTAGCTATCCCATTCCCTTTGTCTTTCCATATGAATTTTAAAATAATCTTATCTATGTCCACAGAATCCTTCTGGGAATGTGATAGGCGTTGAGTTAAAACTGTATGTCAATTTGGAGACAATTTTTTTACTATATTGAGTCTTCTAATACATGAACACAGTATGTATCTCCATTTATTTAGATCTTTGATTTCTTTCTTCAGAGTTTGTAGTTTTCACCATGCAAATCTGGTACATGCTATGTTAGTTTTATACCTAAGTATATTGTTTTTTGAACAATTGTAAATGGTATTGTATTTTTAATTTCAGTTTACAGGGCTTATTGCTAGTATATAATTAATTTTTGTATATTCATTCTGTACCCTGTGACTTTGCTAAACTCATTTATTAGTTTTAGGAGTTTTTCTTTTCTAGATTACATAGGATTTTCTACATAGATGATCACATCATCTGCTAATGTGGACATTTTTATTTATTACTTTCTGATACATATTCCATTTATTTCCTTTTATTGCTTTACTGCACTGGCTAGAACTTCTGGCATTATTTTCAATGAGAGTGGTGAGAGAGAACATCCTTGCCTTGCTCCTGATATTAAGGTGGAAAGCATTCAATCTTTTACCATTAAGTGAAATGTTAGTTGTAGATTTTTGTAGATGCTCTTAATCGAGTTTAATGTTCTCCTGTATTCCTACTTTTCTAAGAGTTTTATTCATAGATGAGTGTTGAATTTTATCAAATGCTTCTGCATCAATTGATACGATCATTTGATTTTCCTTCTTTAGCTTCTTAATAAAGTGGATTACCTTGATTTATTTTCTAATACTGAGCCAGCTTTTCCATCCCTGAAATAAAGCCCACTGAGTCATGGTGGATAATTCTTTTAAAAATCATTTAGGTGAAGTTCACATAATATAAAATTAAGCATGTTAAAGTGAACAATTTAGTGGCGTTTACTACATTCACAGTGTTGTACAACCACCACACTTAACCAGTTCCAAAACAATTACACCACTCCTAAGTAAAACTTCTTATCTATTGTCTTAGGCTGGATTCTCTGAGAAGCAAAGCCAGTAAAGCATATAGAGAGATTTATGTCAAGGAAATCACTCATGCGGTTGTAGAGGCTGGAAAGTCCCAAGTCTATGGGTTAGACTGGAGGCCTTTCCTGGCTCACAGGCTGCGGAGACCAATGAATCCCAAGATTGGCAGGCAAGATGACAAGTAAGCTGCTAGCTCAAGTCCCAAGAACTGGAGGTCAGATGAACAGAAACCAGCTGCAGGATCCAGAGTGAGCAAAAGTCAACGAGCCTTGCCAGAAAGTTCACCTATATTGGATACAGGCCACAGCCCCAAGGAAACTCCCTTTCAATTGATTGGCTACTCACAGCAGATCCCATCATGGAAATGATCACATTATATCAAATCTCATCAAGGATGTGATCACATCATTATACAGCTGCCAAACTACATCATAACTGCAAAACCACTGAGAATCATGACCCAGCCAAGCTGACACACAACCTTAATGATCACACTTAGTATACAGTTTTTCCCCATACTCCTCTCCTGGCAACCATCAATCTGCATTCGGTCTCTATTAATTTATCTGTTCTGGATATTTATATATAAATGGAATCATACATTATGTGACCTTTTGTGTCTGGCTTACTTCAATTAGCATGTTTTTGTGTTCATCCACATTGTAGTATGTATCAGTACTTCATTTGCTTTTGTGGCTCTATAATATTCCATTGAATTCATATACCACAGTTTGTTTATCCATTCATCCGTTGGTGGACATTTGGGCTGTGTTCACCTTTTGTCTACTATGAATAGTGCTCCTATGACATTGTGAATACATGTACTTGTTGAATACCTGTTTTCAATTCCTTTGACTATATACCTGGGAGTGGAATTCCAGGGTCATTTGTAATTCCATGTTTAACACTTTGAGGAACGTTCAAACTGCTTTCCACAGTGTCTGCACCATCTTCCATTGCCACCAGCAGTGTATGAGTGCTCCAATGTATCCACATAGTCACCAAAACTTAATATTTTCCTTTATTATTATTATTATAGCTATACTAGTAGGTGTGTAGTGGTACCTATTGTGGTTTTGATTTGCATTTACTTAAGTACCAATATGTTGAGCATCTTTTAATGTGCTTGTTAGGCGTTTGTGTATCTTCTTTGAAGAAATGACTATTCAAGTCCTTTGGCCATTTTTTAATTGGGTTGTTTAGCTGTAGGAATTAAGGATATTAGACCCTTATCAGATATATGATTTGCAAATGTTTTCTCCATTCTGTATGTTGCCTTTTCATTTTCTTTATAATGTCCTTAAAGGCACAAAAATGTTTAATTTTGTCTAATTTGTCTTCTATTCTTTTTTGGTTGCTCCTGCTTTTGGGGTCATATCAAAGAATCCACTGCCAAATCAAAGATTTACCACTATATTTTCTTCCAAGAGTTCTGTGATTTAAGTGTTGTGTTGAGACCATCGATCCACTTTTAGTTAATTTTTGCATATAGTGTAAGGTAGTTTTCACTATACAAGTCCAGTACAACTTTACTCTTTTACATATGGCTATCTAGTTGTCTCAGCACAATTTGTTGAAGAGACTATTCTTTCCTCATTGAATGGACTTGGAACTTTTGTTAAAAATCAATTGGCCATACACGTATGGTTTTTTTTCTGGGTTCTCAATTTTATGCCATTGGTCTATATGCTTATGTTTATGCCAGTACCACACTGTATTGATTACGGTAGCTTTGTAGGAGTTTTGAATTTTGGGAGGGTGAGTCCTCCTACTTTGTTCTGTTTAAAGATTGTTTGGCCTATTCGGGGTTCCCTACAATTCCATATGAACTTGAGGATAGCCTTTTCCATTTCTGCGAAAAAGATTGCTGGAATTTTGATAGGGATTGCATTGACTCTGTAGATCATTTTGTATACTATTGACATTGTTACAATTTTACATCTTCAAATCCATGAACACAGTGGATCTTTCAGTTTATTTGTTGTTGTTGTCAGGTGCCATCTAGTCGGTTCAGACTCATAGTGACGCTATGTACAAGAGAGCGAAACAGTGCCCAGTCCTGTCCCATTCTCACAATCATTGTTATGCTTGACCCTATTGTTGCAGCCACTGTGTCAATCCATCTCATTGAGGGTCTTCCTCTTCTTCTGATGACCCTGTACTTTACCAAGCATGATGTCCTTCTCCAGGGACTGATCCCTCCTGACATTATGTCCAAACTATGTGAGACAAAGGCTTGCCATCTTTGCTGCTAAGGAGTACTCTGGCTGTACTTCTTCCAAGACAGTTTTGTTTGTTCTTTTGGCAGGCCATGGTATATTCAATATTCTTCGCCAACAACATAATTCAAAGGCATCAATTCTTCTTCAGTCTTCCTTATTCACTGTCCAGCTTTTGCATGTACATGAGGCAACTGAAAACACTAAAGCTTGAGTCAGGTGCACCTTAGTCTTCAAGGTGACATCTTTGCTTTTTAATACTTTAAAAAGGTCTTTTGCAGCATATATTCCCAATGCAATGTGTCATTTGATTTCTTGACTGCTGCTTCCATGGGCGTTGATTGTGGATCCAAGTAGAGTGAAATCCTTGACAACTTCAATCTTTTCTCCCTTTATTATGATGTTGCTTATTGGTCCAGTTGCGAGGATTTTTGATTTCTTTATATTGAGGTTTAATCCATACAGAAGGCAGTGGTCTTTGATCTTCATCAGTAAGTGCTTCAAGTCCTCTTCACTTTCAGCAAGCAAGGTTGTGTTATCTGCATAACGCAGGTTGTTGATGAGTCTTCCTCCAATCTGATGCCATATTCTTCTTCATATAGTCCAGCTTCTCGGATTATTTGCTCAGCATACAGGTTGAACAAGTATGGAGAAAGGATACAACCCTACTGCACATTTTTCCTGACTTTAAACCACGAAGCATTCCCTTGTTCTGTTTGAACAACTGCCTCTTGATCTATGTACAGGTTCCTCATAAGCACAATTAAGTGTTCTGGAATTTTCATTCTTCTCAATGTTATCCATAATTTGTTATTATCCACAGAGTCACATGCTTTTGAGTAGTCAATAAAACACAGTTAAACATCTTTATGGTGTTCTCTGCTTTCAGCCAGGATCCTTCTGAAATCAGCAAGGATATGTCTTGTTCCATGTCCTCTCCTGAATCCAGCTTGAATTTCTGGCAGCTCGTTGTCAATATACTGCTGCAGCCACTTTTGAATGACCATCAGCAAAATTTTACTTGGGTGTGATATTAATGATAGTGTTCCATAATTTCCTCATTCGATTGGATCACCTTTCTTTGGAATAGGCATAAATATAGATCTCTTCCAATTGTTTCGCCAGGTAGCTGTCTTCCAAATTTCTCGACATAGGCGAGTGAGCACTTCAAGCTCTGCATCGGTTTGTTGAAACATCTCAATTGATATTCCATCAACTCCTGGAGCCTTGTTTTTCGCCAATGCCTTCAGTGTAACTTGGACCTCTTCCTTCAGTACCATCAGTTCCTGATCATGTGCTACCCCCTGAAATGGATAAAGGTAGACAAATTCTTTTTGGTACAGTGACTCTGCATATTCCTTCCATCATCTTTTGATGTTTCCTACATCGTTTATTATTTTCCCATTAGAATACTTCAATATTACAGCTCAAGGCTTGAATTTTTTCGTCAGTTCTTTCAGCTTGAGAAATGCCGAGCATGTTCTTCCCTTTTGGTTTTCTAACTCCAGGTCTTTTCACATGTCATTATAATACTTTGTCTTCTCAAGCTGCCCTTTGAAATCTTCTGTTCAGCTTTTTTGCTTCATCATTTCTTCCATTTGCTTTAGCTACTGGACATTCAAGACAAGGTTTCAGATTCTCTTCTGACATCCATTTTGGTCTTTTCTTTCTTTATAATGACATCTTGCTTTCTTCATGTATGATGTCCTTGATGTCTTTCCACAACTCGTCCGATCTTCTTTCACTAGTGTTCAACACGTCAAATCTATTCTTGAGATGGTCTCTAAATTCAGGTGGAATGTACTCAAGGTCATACTTTGGCTCTCTTGGACTTGTTCTAATTTTCTTCAGTTTACCTTTGAATTTGCATATGAGCAATTATGGTCTGTTCCAAAATCGGCCCCTGCCCTTGTTCTGACTGATGATATTGAGCTTTTCCATCGTCTCTTTCCACAGAATCAGTTGATTTGATTCCTGTGTATTTCATCCGGTGAGGTCCACATATATAGTTACCGTTTATGTTGTTGAAAAGGTATCTACAATGAAGAAGTCGTTGGTCTTGCAACATTCTACCATGAGATCTCCAGCATCGTTTCTATCACCAAGGCCATATTTTCCAACTACTGATCCTTCTTCTTTGTTTCCAACTTTCGCTTTCCAAACACCAGTAAGTATCAATGTATCCTGATTGCATATTTGATGAATTTCAGACTGCAGAAGTTGGTAAAAATCTTCAATTTCTTCATCTTTGGCCTTAGTGGTTGGTGTGTAAATTTGAATAATAGTCGTATTAACTGGTCTTCCTTGTAAGTGTATGGATATTATCCTATCACTGACAGTGTTGTACTTCAGGATAGATCTTGAAATGTTTTTTTAACTATGAATGCAACACCATTCCTACTCAATTTTCCATTCCTGGCATAGTAGATAGACCATAAGATTGTCTGATTCAAAAGGGCCAATACCAGTCCATTTCAGCTCACTAATGCCTAAGATATTGAAGTTTATGCGTTCCATTTCATTTTTGATGATTTCCAATTTTCCTAGATTCATACTTCATACATTTCAAGTTCTGATTACTAATGGATGTTTGCAGCTGCTTCTTCTCAATTTATTTAGGTCCCTTTAATTTCTTAAAGCAGTGTTTTATAGCTTTCAGTTTACGAGTCTTACACTTCTCTGGTTAAATTTATTACCAGATATTTTATTCTTTTATGCTACTGTAAATAGAGTTGTTTTCCTAATTTTCTTTTCAAATTTTTCATTTCTGGTGTATAGAAACATAACTGATTCTTTTGTGTGTGTTGATCTTGTACCCTTAAACTTTGCTGAAATCGTTTTTTTAGCTCTAGTAGTTTTTTTGTGGATTCTTTAGGATTTCCTATGCATGGAATTATGTTATCTTTGAAGAGAGACAGTTTTACTTCTGGCTTTGCAATTTGGATGACTTTTATTTCTTTTTCTTGACTAATTGCTCTAACTAAAACTACCAGTACAATTTTGAATAGCAGTGGTGGGAGTAGGCATCCTTCTCTTGTCCTGATCTTATGGGAAACTTTCAGTATTTCTCCACTGAGTATGATGTTATATGTGGGTTTTTAATAAATGTCCTTTAGAATGTTCAGGAAGTTCACTTCTATTCCAAAGTTTTCTGAGTGTTTTAATCATGAAAAGTGTTGGATTTTGTCAAATACTTCTTCTGCATCTATTGAAATGATGGTATTTTTCATCCCCTACATTCTACTAATTTGATGTATTACATTTGTTTTCTTATGGCGAACCACCATTGCATTTCTGGGATAAGTTTCACGTGGCCATGGTGTATAATCACTTTAATATGATGTTAGATTTGGTTTGCTAATACTCTGTTGAGTATTTTCGTTTCTTAATACATAATGGATATTGGTCTGTAATTTTTTTTGTGATGTCTTTATCTGGCTTTGGTATCAGAGTAATGCTGGCCTTTTAGAATTAGTTAGGATGTGTTCCTTGCTCTTATACTTATTTTAATAATTGGACAAGGATTTGATATACGTACTTCTTTAAATGATTGGTATAATTTACGGACAAAGCTATCTGGTCCTGAACTTTTCTTTGTTGGAAGGTTTTTATTATTGACTTAATCTCTTTAAGTCTAATAAATTTGTTCAAACATTCTATTTCTTCTTGAATCAATTTTAGTAATTTGCGTTTCCATGAATTTGTCCATTTCATCTAGGATATCCTATTTTGTTGGCTTACAATTGTTCATAGTATTATAATCCTTTTAATTTTCATAATGCCGGTAGTAATGCCATCAATTTCATGTCTGATTTTAGTTATATTTGTATCTTCTCTCTTTTTTTCTTAGTCAATCTAGTTGAAGGTTTATCAGTTTTGTTAATCATTATTTCAAGGAGTAAACTTTTGTTTTCATTGATTTTCCCTATTATTTTTGTATTCTCTAATTTATCTCTATTTTAGCCTCTATTATTTCTTTCTTTCTGCTAGCTATAGGAGTAGTTTTTTCTTCCTTTTCTAACTCCTTAAGATGTAATCTTAGATTATTGACTTCAGGACTTTTTTTTTTTCCTAATGTAGGTGTATACTGCTATAAATTTCACTCTAAGCACTGTTTTTACTGTGTCCCATATGTTTTGGTATTTTGTGTTTTTGTTTTCATTCATCTCTACGTATTTTCTACTTGCCCTTATGATTTCATCTTTGACTTTTTTTGTTGCTTTTTAATAGTGTGTTGTTTAACATACAGATATTTGTGAATTTTCCATTTTCTTCTGTTATTGATTTCTAGCATTATTCCTTTATGATTGTGGAAGATATTTACATGATTTCAATCTTTTTAAATTTATTAAGACTTTTTTTTGTGACCTAACATGTGATCCATCCTGGAAAATGTTCCATGTGCACTTGACAACAATATGTGTTCTATTGTTGAATGGCCTATTCTATATATGTCTTTTAGGTATAGTTGGTTTGTAGTGTTCATATTCTCTATTTCCTTATTGATCTTCTGTCTATGTGTTCTAGGTATTATTGAAAGCAGGGTATTGAAGTTTACAACTATTATTATAGAAGGGTCTATTTCTACATTTTAATGTGTCAATGTTTGCTACATATATTTTGGGATTCTGTTATTTGATGATTTACATGTTTATAATTGTTATATCTTCTTGATAAATTGGCCCTGTTATCAATATATATGTCCTTTTTGTCTCTTGTAGGAGTTCCGAACTTAAAGTCTATTTTTTTCCTGATATTAGTACACTCAGCTCTCTTTTGGTTACTATTTGCATGAAGTATCTTTTTCCATTCTTTCATTTTCAACCTATTTGTGTCTTTGGATCTAAAGTGAGTCTCTTGTAGACAGCATATATCTGGATCATTTTTTTAATCCATTCTTTCAATCTCTACCTTTTGATTGGATAGTTAATCCTATTACATTTAATGTTATTACTGATGAGAAAAGACTTCTGCAATTTTTCTATTTTCTCTCTGCATGTCTTATGCTATTTCTGGCCCTTGTTTTGTCCATTACTGCATTCTTTTATGTTTAGATGATTGTGGTGTTCCATTTTTATTCCCTTCTGACTTCCTTTAGTGCATAATTTTTTTAGTTTTTTTTCTTAATGGTTACCATGGGGATTACATTTAGCATTCCAATTTTTTTACAACTTAGTTTAACTTGATACAAACTCAGTTTCAATAGCATATAAGAGCTCTGCTCCTATACAGCTCTGTATCCCACCTTTTATGTTTTTGTAAGAGATTACATCTCTGTAATTATGTGACTAATAATATAGGTTTGTAGTTATTTTATGCATTTGTCTTTTAAATCATGAAGGAAATAAAAGGTGGCATTGTTGTTGTTGTTAGATGTCATCGAGTCAGTTCTGACACATAGCGACCCTATGTAAAACAGAAAGAAAAACTGAGTGACCCTGCACCATTCTCGCTGTCATTGTTATGTTTGTTGCAGCCACTGTGTCAATCCATGTCATTAAGGATCTTCCTCTTTCTCACTAACCCTCTACTTTACCAAGCATGATGTCCTTCTCCAGGGACTTGTCCCTCCTGATAATATGTCCAAAGTACATGAGACAAAGTCTCACCATCCTCGCTTCTAAGGAGCATTCTGGTTGTACTTCTTGCAAGACAGATTTTTTCGTTCTTCTGGCAGTCCATGGTGTATTCGATTTTCTTTGCCAGCACCATAATTCAAATTCATCTATTCTTCTTTGGTTTTCCTAATTCAATGTCCAGCTTTCACATGTATATTAGGCAATTGAAAATATCATGGCTTGGGTCAGGTGCACATTAGTCCTTAAGGTGATATTTTGCTTTTTGACACCTTAAAGAGGTCTTTTGCAGCAAATTTGCCCAATGCAATATGTCCTTTGATTTCTTGACTACTGCTTTCATGAGTATTGATTGTGGATCCAAATAAAATAAAGTCCTTGAAAACTTCACTATTTTCTCCATTTATCATGATGTTGTTTACTGGGCGAGTTGTGAAGATTTTTGTTTTCTTTATGTTGAGATGTAATCCATACTGAACGCAGTAGTTTTGATCTTCATAAGTAAGTGTTTCAAGTCTTCCCTTACAACAAGCAAGGTTGTGTCGTCTGCATAATGCGGGTTGTTAATGAGTCTTCCTGCAATCCTGATACTGCATTCTCCTTCATATAGTCCAGTTTCTTGCATTATTTGCTCAGCATACAGATTGAATAAATATGGTGAAAGGATTCAACACTGATACACACATTTCTTGGTTTTAAACCACATAGTAACCTCTTGTTCTGTTTGAATTACTGCCTCTTTGTCTGTGTACAGGATCCACATGAGCACAATTAAGTGTTCTGGAATTCCCATTCTTTGCAATATTATCCAGAATTTGTCATGAACCACACAGCCGATTGCCTTTGCATGGTCAATAAAACTCAGGTAAACATCATTCTGGTATTCTCTACTTTCAGCCAAGATCCATCTGACATCAGCAATGATATCCAACATTCAACATCCTCTTCTGAATCCAGCTTGAACTTCTGGCAATTCCCTGTCGATGTACTACTGCAACCCTTTTTCAATTATCTTCAGCAAAATTTTACTTGCATGTGATATTAATGATATTGTTCAATAATTTCTGCATTCCATTGTATCACCTTTCTTTAGAATCAGGACGATTATGGAATTTCCAATTTATTGGCACATATGAGTGGGGCTTCCAGTGTTGCATCCATTTGTTGAAACATCTCAATTGATACTGTGTCAGTTCCTGAAGTCTTGTTTTTTGCCAACACCTTCAGTGCACCTTGGACTTCATCCTTCAATATCATCAGTTCTTGATTGTATGCTACCTCCTGAAATGGTTGAATGTTGACTTTTTTTTTTTTTTTTGGTACAGTAACTCTGATTATTCCTTCCATCTTCTTTTGATGCAGGTGTTCACTCATCTTTGCTAAGAAATTTGGAAGACAGCTTCTTGGCCAACCAACTGAAGGGATCCATATTTGTGCCCATTCCAAAGAAAGGTGATCCAACAGAATGTTAAAATTATCAAACAATATAATTAATATTACATGCAAGTAAATTTTGCTGAAGATAATTCAAAAATGGTTGCAGCAGTCCATCCACAGGGAACTTCCAGAAATGCAAGCCAGATTCAGAAGAGGACATGGAACGAGGCATATCATTGCTGATGTCGGATGGATCTTGGCTGAAAGCAGAGAATACCAGAAAGATATTTACCTCTGTTTTATCAACTATGCAAATGCATTCGACTGTGTGGATCATAACAAATTCTGAATAACACTGTGAAGAATGGAAATTCCAGAACACTTAATTATGCTCATGTGGAACCCGTATACAGGCAAAAAGGCAAATCATTCGAACTGAACAAGGGCATATTGTGTGGTTTAAAGCTAAGAAATTTGTGTATCAGGGTTGAATCCTTTGACCATACTTATTCAATCTGTATGCTGAGCAAATAATCCGAGAAACTGGGCTATATGAAGGAAATCAAAATATTAGGACTGGAGGAAGACTAATTAACAACCTGCGATATGCAGATGACACAATCTTGCTTGCTGAAAGTGAACAGGAGTTGAAGCACTTACTGATGGAGATCAAAACTACAGCCTTCATTGCGGATTGCACCTCAATATAAAGAAGACAAAAATCCTCATAACTTGAACAATAAGTAACAACATAACAAATGGAGAAAATAGTGAAGTTGTCAATGATTTCATTTTACTTGGATCCACAATCAATACTCATGGAAGCAGCAGTCAAGAAATCAAAGGATATATTGCATTGGACAAATCTGCTGCAAAAGACCTCTTTAAAGTGTTAAAAAGCAAAGAAGTAACCTTTAGGACTAAGATGCACAAGACACAAACCATGACATTTTGAATTGTCTCATATGCATGTGAAAGCTGGACAATGAATAAGGAAGACCAAAGAAGAATTGTTGCCTTTGAATTATGATGTTGGTGAAGAATATTGAATACACCATGGACTGCCAGAAGAACAAACAAGTCTGTCTTGGAATAAGTACAGCCAGAGTGGTCCTTGGAAGCGAGAATGGGGAGACTTCGTCTCAAGTACGTTGGACATGTTATCAGGCCCTGGACCAGTCCCTGGAGAAGGACATCATGTTTGTTAAGGCAGAGGGTCAGCAAAAAAGAAGAATACCCTCAACGAGTTGGATTGACACAGTAGCTGCAACAATGGGCTCAAACATAACAATGATTGTGAGGATGGCACAGGACCAGGAAGTGTTTCGCTTTGTTCTACATGGAGTCGCTATGAGTTGGAACCTACTTGAGGGCACCTAATGACAACAACATACTCAAGGTAGTACTTTGGCTCTCATGGATTTATTTTTATTTTCTTCAGTTTCATCTTGAACTAGCATATTGAGTAATTGATGGTCTGTTATGCAGCTGGCCCCTGGCCTTGTTCTGACTGATGATATTGAGCTTCTCTATCTTCTTTTCTCACAGATGTAGTCTATTCGATTCCTGTGTATTCCATCTGGTGAGGTCACCTTTATAGCTGTCGTTTATGTTGTTGAAAAAAGGTATTTCCAATGAATATGTCCTTGGTCCTTCAAAATTCTATCATGTGATTTCCCTCGTCATTTCTGTCACAAAGACCATATTTTCCAACTACCTATTCTTTGTTTTCAACTTTCACGTTGCAGTCACCATTATCAATGTATCTTGATTGCATGTTTGATCAATTTCAGACTGCAGAAGTTGGTAAAGATATTCAATTTTTTCATCTTTGGCATTAGTGGTGGTTGTGCAAATTTGAATAATAGTCGTGTTAACTGGTCTTCCTTGTAGGCATATGGATATTATTCTATCACTGATAATATTGTATTTCAGGATAGATCTTTTTTTTATTGTGCTTTAGGTGAAAGTTTACAGCTCAAGTTAATTTCTCATACAAAAATTGATACACATAGTTATGTGACATTAGTTGGAATTCCTATAATGTGACAGCACACTCTCCCTTTCCATCCCGGGTTTCTTGTGTCGTTTCAACCAGTTCTCGTCCCTTCTTGCTTTCTAATCACGCCTCCTGACAGGAGCTGCTCATTTGGTCTAGTGTATCTGCTTGAACTAAGATGTGCACTCTTCAGGAGTAATATTTTATGTTTTATAGTCCAGTCTAATCTTTATCTGAAGAGTGGGCTTCAGGAACGGTTTTAGTTCTGGGTTAACAGAGAGTCTGGGGGCATGGCTTGGGGGTTCCTCCACTCTCAGTCAGACCATTAAGTCTGCTCTCTCTATGTGAATTTGAGTTCTGCTCTACACTTTTCTCCCACTCAGTCAGGGACTCTCTGTTGTGTTCCCTGTCAGGGTGGTCATTGGTGGTAGCGGGGCACCATCTAGTTCTTTGGGTCTCAGGCTGATGGAGTCTCTGGTTTATGTGGCCCTTTTTTCTCTTGGGCTAATATTTTCCTTGTGTCTTTGATGTTCTTCGTTTTTCTTTACTCCAAGTGGGTTAGGACAAATTGATGCATCTTAGATGGCCACTCACAAGCTTTTAAGACTCCAGATGCCACTCATCAAAGTGGGATGCATAACATTTTCTTAATAAGCTTTGTTATGGCAGTTGAGCTAGATGTTCCCCAAAATCATGGTCCCCAGACCCCAGCCCCAGCTACTCTGTCCCTCAAAGTGTTTGGTTGTGTTCAGGAAAGTTCTTAGCTTTCGCTTTAGTCCAGTTGTCCTGACCTCCCCTGTATTGTGTGTTGTCCTTCCCTTC
>NW_004443996.1:12818879-12834696 GCF_000243295.1 Trichechus manatus latirostris
CCCCACCCTCGTAACCATCAAAGAATGTTTTCTTCTGTGTTTAAACCTTTTCTTGGGTTCTTATAATAGTGGTCTCATACAATATTTTGTCGTTTTGTGACTGACTAATTTCACTCAGCATAATGCCCTCCAGATTCATCCATGTTGTGAGATGTTTCTTGGATTCATCATTTTTCTTTATCATTGCATAGTATTCCATTGTGTGTATGTACCATAATTTGTTTATCCGTTCGTCTATTGATGGGTATCTAGATTGTTTCCATCTTTTTGCTATTGTGAACAGTGCTGCAATGAACATGGGTGTGCATATATCTATTCATGTGACGGCTCTTATTTCTCTAGGGTATGTTCCAACGAGTGGGATTGCTGGATCATATGGTACTTCTATTTCTAGCTTTTTAAGGAAGCACCAAATAGATTTCCAAAGTGGTTGGACCATTTTACAATCCCACTAGCAGTGCATAAGTGTTCCAGTGTCTCCACAACCTCTTTGGGATAGATCTTGATATGTTCTTTTTGATGATGAATGTGACACTTTTCCTCTTCAACTTTTCATTCCCAGCATAGTAGACCATATGATTGTCTGATTCAAAATGGCCAATACCAGTCCGTTTCACTTCACTAATGCCTAAGATATGGATCTTTATGTGCTTCATTTCATTTTTGACCACTTCCAATTTTCCTAGATTCATACTTCATACATTCCACGTTCTGATTCTTAATGGATGTTTGCAGCTGTCTTTTTCTCATATTTGGCTGTGCCACATCAGCAAATGTAGGTCCCAAAAGCTTGACTCCATCTATGACATTAAGGTCAACTGTACTTTGAGGAGGCAATTCTTCCCCAGTCGTCTTATGAGTGCCTTCCAACCTGAAGGGCTCATCTCCCAGGAAGATAAAAACATAGAGTTATAAACCAAAAATACTGCAATACTGGCTTTTATATTTACCAATGTACTTACCTTTTCTGGATATCTTTATTTCCTCATTCAAGTCTGAATTACTGTCTAGTGTCCTTTTACTTCAACCTGAAGGACTCTCTATCATTTCTTGTCTAGCAGGTCTACTCGTAAGGAACTCCCTCAGAATTTGTTTATATTGGAAAGTTTTAATTTCTTCTTCATTTTTGAAGGACAACATTGGTGGATATAGAATTCTTGGTTGACATATGTTTTTCAGCACTTTAAATGTAAAATCCCACTGGCTTTTGATCACCACAGTTTCTGATGAGAAATTTTGTATGTGATGAGTCACTTTTCTCTTGCTGATTTCTAGATTCTCTCTTTGTCTTTATTTTTCAACAGTTTATCATGTGTTTTGGTGTGGATCTCTTTGAGTTTATCCTGCTTGAAGTTCTTTGAGTTTTTTTGGATGTGTAGATTCATGTCATTTACCAAATTTGGAGAAATGCATGCCATTATTTTTCAAAAGTTCTTTCTGCCCTTCTCTCTCTCTCTTCTCCTTCTAGGATTACCATAATGCATATGTTGGAATACTTGATGATGTCCCACAGGTCTCTTAGATTCTCTTCACTTAATTTTTGTTTATGTTCCTCAGACTAAATAATTTCATTTTTCCTATTTTAAGCTTAATAATTTCTTTCCTCTGCCTGCTTAAATCTGCTGTTTAACCCCTCTAGTATTTTTTATTCCAGTTTTACTTTTCAGCTACAGAATTTCTATTTGGTTCCTTTTTATAAGTTCTGTCTCTTTATCGATATTCTCATTCTTTCCATACATCATTTTCCTGGGTCCCTTTAGTTTTCTGTTCATGGCTTTCTTTAGCTCCTTGAGCATATTTAAGACAGTTGATTTTATGTCTTTGTCTAGTAAGTACAATATGTGAGCATCCTCAGGGGGCATTTTCTGTCAATTTATTGTTTTCCTTTTGAATGGGCCATCTATGCCTGTGTCTTTATATGCTTTGTGAATTTTGTTGAAAACTGGGCAATTGACTATTATAATGTGGTAGTTCTGGAAATAAGATTCTCCTTCTTCCCCAGGTTTTGCTGTTTCCGATTGTTGTAGGTTACAGTTGTCCCCTTCTTTAGTGACATTTCCAAACTATTTTTGCAAATACTGTATTGCCTGCCATGTGTGGTCACTGAAATATTTGTTCCTGTAGCTTATTTTCATCTAGTGTTTTGAAAGAGATTTTCCTTAATTCCAGAAACTGAAATAACAATGAAAACAAAAACAGAAAACCTCTCCCAGTCATAGCAGATTGGCTCTGTGCTGGGACACTCCTTCATCACTTAGCCAGGCTATTTACAACTCTGCCTTAGACTTCACTTCAGTCTTGCTCTGAGTCAAGAAATTAGCCAAAGTTGGAAGCTTAGGGTCTTCTCTGGTCTTTTTTGAGCATGCATCATGCCCTGGACATGCGCATGACTTTCTGTTTACCTAGTATACTCGGGCACTTTTGAATGTCCTAATTTCCAAATAATCTCTCTTCCTAGCTTTTCCTCCCAGGCTTTAAGCTGTCTATAGTAAGTTTCAACTGTAATGTTTTGCCACACACAACTGCAAGGTTGTCATTCACCTTACAATGTTTTTTTTGAACAATGCTTACCACCCTTAGTGAGTTCTGAATTAAGTGAAACAGATACAAGCACTTTGTGTCAGTTCTTGAGGTAGCCCCCTGCTAGGTTAGAACAAATAAACACAATAATTTGTGAATAAGGTCTACTTTGCTCCCTCTGAGATTAGTTACCAGGGTCTTACACTGAGAATTCAGGCTGCCTTCTTCAAGACTGCCACCAAGCTGGGAAGGGAGTCAGGCAAGAGAAAGTACAAATGCTACAAATTTTTCCTATTATTTTGAAGTTGCCTGTTTCTTGATTCAGCATTTGCTTGTTAGCTGTAAATCTTTGATTCTTTTCCAGAGTTTTGACAAAATTGGTTCTTCTTGTTTTGGCATGTTTCCGTGGAATTTGGAGCTGCCTATTCCATCATTTTGCTGATATCACTCATAATTGAGATCTCTCAAGAGAGTGGGAGGGGAGTTCTCTAAAAGATCTAAAATCACTTGAGAGAGGCTAATTCTTTTTAAATATAGCTGAAATCCATTTGCTAATACTTTGTTAAAAGATTTCTGCATCTATATTCATAAGGAATAACAGTCTGTATTTTGGGGTTTTTTTTGCCATCTTTCTCTGGTTTTGGCTTCAGGGTAATACTAGCTTCATAAAATAAATTGGAATTGTGTAGAATTGGTGTTGATTCTTCCTTAAACATTTGGTGAAACTCTCCAGTGAAACCACCTGGGCCTGCAGATTTCTTGTTTGGGGGCTTTTTAATTACAAATTCAATTTCCTAAAGACTTACAAGGTTAATGGAGCCCTGGTGGTGCGGTGGTTAAGAGCTCAGCTGCTAACCAAAAAGGTTGGCAGTTTGAATCCACCAGCTGCTCCTTGGAAACACTATAGGGCAGTTCTACTCTGTCCTATAGGGTATCCATGAGTCGGAATCAACTCATTGGTGAGGGATTTGGTTTTTTGGTTTTATAGGGCTAATACTTTTATCTACTTCGTATTTGGTGAGTTGTGGTAGTTTGCGATTTTCAAGGAATTGGTCTATTTTGTCTAACTTGTCAAATTTATGTATGTAGAATTGTTTGTAATATTGCCATATAACTATTTGATGTCTGCAGGGTGTGTAGTGGTATTTCCTGTTTCATCCTTCATGTCAGTAATTTGTGTCTTCATTTTTTTTTCAGTCTTACTAGAAGTTTGCTGATTTTATTGATCTTACCAAGGAAACTGCTCTTTGTTTCCTTTATCAGTTTTTAATTTTATTAATTTCTGATCTTATCTTTCTATATATCCTACTTTCTTCTTGCCTTGGGCTTATTTTGATATTCTTTTTCTAATTTCTGGAGATGGAATCTTAGATTATAGAGTTGTGACTTTTTATTTCCTAATGTATGGATTTCATGCTATGAATTTCCCTATCAGCATTGCTTTACCTGTGTTCCACAAATTTTATTATGTTGTATTTTCATTTTTTATTCAGTTTAATCTATTTGTTTAATTTCCCTTAAGACTTTTATTCTTCAACCATGGGTTATTTAGAAGTATGTTGCTTACTTTCCAAGTGTTTGGATTTTTTCCTGTTATCTTTATGTAATTGATTTCTATTTTCATTCCACTGTGGTTGAAGAACACACTGTATAATTTCAATTCTTTTAATTTTTTTGAGGTTTGTTTAATGGCCCAGAATAGGGTGTAGGTTGGTATATATGTCCCATGAGCACATTAAAGAGTACGTATTCTGTTGTCATTGTGTAAAGAATTTTGTAATTATTGAATACATCCTGTTTATATATATGTTGAGTTCTATATCTTTGATGATTTTCTGTTTATTTGTTACATCAGTTGTTGAGAGAGGGGTGCTGAAGTCTCCAATTAATTGTGAATTTGTCTATTCATCTTTTCAGTCCTATTCATTTTTGCTTCATATATCTCACAGGTTTTCTGTTTGGTGCATAGACATTTAGGATTGTTGTCTGGGTGAAATGACATTATATCATTATATAATGTCCCTCTCTATCTCTGGTAATTTTTTTTACACTGAAATATACTTTATGTGATATTAATATAGCTACTCCTGCTTTCTTTTGATTAATGTTTGCATATATATTTTTTCCATCCTTTTACTTTCAACCTGTCTGTATTGCTGTATTTGAAGTGAATTTCTTGTAGACAGCATATAGGTGAGTTATTTTCTTTATCTACTTTACTATTCTCTGTCTTTGAATTGGTGTATTTAGACTACTTCAAGTGAATGTAATATTGATATCTTAGGGCTTGGGTCTCTCATTTTCATTTTTTTCTTTGTTCTCTCTGTTTTTCATTTCCCTTTTTCTTGATTTCCTGTGGATTACCTGAACATTTTTTAGAAATCTATTTTGTCCATTTTGAGTGTATCTCTTCTATAGTTTTTTTTTTTTTTAGTTGTTGCTCTAAGTATTACATTATATCTACATAATTTATCACAGTCTAGTGGTGTCATCATTTTACTGGTTCAAGTCAGGATAAAAACCAGACCTCCCTTTACATCCCTTTACTCTCCCCTGTTTATAATTGTTTTAAATATTTCCTCTATATACATTCAGAACAGCATGAGACAATTTTATAACCACATAAGGTAGATAGTTTGCTTCAACCATCAAATAGAATTTAGAAACCTAAAGAGGAGAAGAAATCTTATTTTATTATTCATGATTTTGCTTACACTGTTCTTTCTTCTTTACTGATATTTTAATGATCCTTCTTTTATTATTTCCTTTCTGTTTAGAGCACTTTTTTAGCCATTTTTTTAAGGTAGGTATTCTGGCAACAATTTCTCTTGGTTTTCCTTCATCTGAGAGAGTCTTGTCACCCTTGAAATTTTTTTAGTATAGAATTCTGGGTTCACAGTTCTTTCTTTAAGCGCTTCAAAAATATTGTGTCACTACTTTATGGCTTTAAAGGTTCCTGATGAGAAATCCATTGTCATTCAAACTGTTGTTTGATTTTTTTCTCTAGTAAGATGTTGTTTTTCTCTGGCCACTTTCAAGATTTTTTTCTTTGTCATTAATTTTTAGAAGTTTAATTATGATGTTTCTTGAAATAGATTTCTTTGACTTTATCTTGTTTTGGTATTTGTTCAACTTCTTGAATCGTGGTTTATGTCTTTTTCAAAATTTGGAATCTTTTCAGTCATTATTTCTTCATATACTCTTTCATCTCTACTCTCTGTCTCCTCTACTTCTGCAACACTGATGATACCAATATTGGATATGTTGATATTGTCCCACAGGTTCTCCTATTTTTTTAGTCTATTTTCTCTCTGTTGTTCAGCTTGGGTCATTTCTATTATTTTGTTGTCTAGTTCACTGATTCTTTCCTTTCTCCCCCCCACCCCCCCCCTCCATTCTGCTCTTGAACCCATCCACTGAGGTTTTTATTTCAGTTACTGTATTTTTCAATTTCTAAAATTTCCATTTGCTTCTTTTTAATATCTTATATTTTTATTTTACTGAAACTTTCTATTTTTTTCATTTGTTTCAAGCATTTTTGAATTGATTGTTGAAGCATTTTTATCATAGCTGCTTTACAATATTTTTCATATAATTTTAACATCTCTGTTACCTTAAACCCATTGCTGTCAAGTTGATTCAGATTCACAGCAACACTACAGGACAGAGTAGAACTGCCCCATAGGGTTACCAAGGCTGTAATTTTTATGGAAGCAGACTGCCACAACTTTCTCCTGTGGAGTGGTTGGTGGGTTCAAACCGCCGACCTTTTCGTTACCAGCCAAGCACCTCAACCAGTGTGCTACCAAGATTTCTCTGTCACCTTAATGTTAGCATTTATTAATTGTCTTTTTTCATTCAGTGTGAGATCTTACTGGTTTTGGTATGACAAGTGATTTTCTATTGAAATCTTGACATTTTAATATTCCATTATGAGATTTTAGATCTTATTTAAACCTCCTGTTTTAGCTAGCTTCCTTTGACATCACTCTGGCAGGGAAATGTGAGGGAGGGCACCTCCTCATTATTGGCAAGTGGAGTAGAAATCCAGGTTCCCCACTTGGTGTCCATTGACACTTGATGGAGGAGGCTCTTCTTTACTGCTAGGTATAAGTGGGGTTCTGATTCTGCATGTAGTCTCCACTGCTGGCACGATGGGGCTGGCCTCATTAATTCTGGGCAATGTTGAAAGTCCTCACTCTCCAATAGGCCTCCTCTAACATGGCCCCAGCAGGGAAGTGGAGAAGCACTTTGTACTGTCAGGTGAGGGTGGAAGTACAGGCTCCCCATGTGGTTTTCACTGACACCACAGAGGAATGAATTTGTTACTGGCCAGTGGGGATGAAAGTCCTGGCTCCCTCCTTGGCCTTCTCTGACACCACTCTGGCAAATATGTTGGTCCACTTTGTCACCCGCTTGGCCTTAGTTGATGCGTGTGTGTGGATGAGACCACATTTTTCTCTGTAGTATTTGGCTGGATTAGAGGGGTAGTTTTTAAAAGTTTTCTGTCTTGATAAGCTTCCTTTTGGCTAGAGAGAGCAGGCCTTTGTTGGGGCTTTATCTCATCTGCATCTGTTAGTGTTTCTTAATTGCCAGCTTCTCCAAGTCTGGTATATAGGAAACCAAAAGAAAACAGAGGGAACTCACTATCACGTTGTTCCTCAATTCCTGAGGTCACTAGCCAGTCTAATTACTTCCTTCCGCCTTTCACAGTCTTCTTATGATTCTTTTATACATAATGCCTAGGGTTCTTAGTTGTACTTAGCAGGAGGAATAGGTAAAAGTATGTTTACTTCATCTTCCTGGAAGTGGAGGTACATTTGATGTTTTAAAAATAGGAGATTCAGGAAAAGTATTAACCTAAAATATCTATTATGACATTTGTGTTTCCCATGGCCTTAATTTTTTTTTATTGAAATACTTCTATAAAGGAAAGTAGTATTTTCATGGTTTCATAATTTTACAGATTTCTTAATATTTCTCCATCATGGTCTTTTATGTCATACTCTTCTAAAGCCCAAATGTTTCAATTACATTTTTTGACCAATTTTATTTCAAATGTTGTTTAATTGCTTCGAAAATTATGTAAATAGACTATTGTAAACTGCAGAGAATAGGAAAAACATGTTTTCAAAAGATATATTTTATTGTGAATTAAACTAAGCCTATTTTTTGTGACTTCTTTTTGATACCTTGGTAAAAAAATGTATGTAATAAATATGTTAAAAATGCAAAGGGTCTAAATGTCTTCATTTTTCCTCATTAGTCTTTTATATACATCACATATCTATCTTTTCATTCAGCTGTTGGTCATATTCAAGAAACATTTGATATCCGTTCTAGATTACAAACACCAGTCCAAACATTTATGATGTTGTCTAAACTTCCCTCATCTTTCATAATGAACATATGGCTTTGCTTAGGACAAGCTGGATTTTCAGATTAAGTATGTCTTAAATGTGTGTGGGACCTGTCTTTTATCTGCCAAGGTAACTAATTTCTGCTGCCCACAGTTATTTGTTTTTCCATGTACAGATTTTCCAGCTGCTGGTTTCCGGCTTCTAGTGATGGTTTCATTTTTGCCAATGAAGAAATTATTCCTTGTTTATGTAGATATTCTACCCATTGACATAGAAATGGAGTGAGAAGTTAGTTTTGTCACCTAATAGATAAACTATTCCATCACATTTAAGGAGTTTAGCTAGCATTTCCTGACACCTGTGTTACAAATGACATACGAATACTCCCTACAGCATGAACCACCAACACCTGGATGTACAACTGGAACTCCAGGAAGGTTAACTCTACCATGTAACACTTTTGGACATTTGCTGGGAATCCCAGTGTGAAGGAAAGTGCACATACTTGCGCACACACACAATTACTTTACTACGGAGTTTTATAGTTAGCAGGACCCCAGCTTCCCCCTGAGTCCTGAGTCCCTACTTTCCTCATCCCAATGAGCTCATGTCTTCAATGAAATGAAGATTAGTTACTCCTCATAAAAATATCACCGTGTCATAATAAATATGACCACTATAAGATTCATTAAAACATCTCACAAGCAAAGGGAATCTGATAGAATAGGGAGTCTTTTAATCAACTTAAAGACCACTCAACTGGAGTAAAATATTCTACTGACCATCTACACAACCCACCTTCTGAAAAGACCCACCCCCTAGAATGAATTGGAAGAATTATATGGTTTCTGATAAAGCAATGATACAATGTTTCATTTCCTTAGGTCAATTAATAATCCATGAAAGAAATAGAAGGATAACTATTCTTAGGTTTTAAGTATAAATACTATAAGAGGCTGACCCAACAGCTCCCATTGGAGAACAACCTATGAGACCAAAATGTCACCAATGGTGACCTGCTATCCTGGATATTACTGAGTGATAACAATGCCAGACAAGCCAAATGAGCAGAGGAGAATATGAAGAAGGAGAAATTTGGTGACACAAACTTGTTGGAATTCAAGACAAAGAAAGGTATGCAAACAGGCAAGGGGCTAGAAATTTCTGAAGAGCAAAGGGATAGAAATAGGAATGTGCCTGGAGTTGTGTAATGGGAGATGAGGACAGCATATAGAAGTATTTACAGTTCCTGCTAAGGGACTTCTCAGTAACAATCTTAGTGTTCTTCATTCTTACTCTCCTCGGGTGCCTACATAAACAAGTGAAAATGGTAGATTGGAACATATATATAATTGCCATCACTAATATAACATCAAGCACTATTCTAAGCACTTTTTATGTATTGGCTCAGTTAATTTTCATAACAACCCTTGTCATGGATTGAATTGTGTCCCCCAAAAGTAGCTGTCAGCTTGTCTGGGTCATGATTTCCAGTGTTGTATGATTGTGTAATCTGATGTGATTTCCTTATGTGTTGTAAATTCTATCACTATGATGAGATTATATGTGATTTCCTTATATGTTGTAAATTCTATCACTGTGATGAGGTTATACTGATGAGGTTGACAAGATTAGTGTCTTCATGCAATCTTTTTTGAGATATAAAGGAAAGAAGCAAGCAGAAACACATAAGAACCTCATAAAACCAAGAAAGTGTGCTGGGAGTAGAGCGCGTCCTTTGGACCTGAGGTTCCTGCGCAGAGAAGCTCCCAGACCAAGGAAAGACTGATGCATTACAAGGACCTTTCTCCAGAGCTAACAGAGAGAGAAAGCTTTCTTCTGGAGATGTAGCCTACTGGACTTGTAGCCTACTGGACTGTGAGAGAATAAGCTTCTCTTTGTTAAAGCCATCCACTTGTGGTATTTCTATTAGAGCAGCACTAGATGACTAAGACAACCCTATAAGGTAGGGACCATTATTATCTCAATTTACAGATAAGGAAACTCAGATAGAAAGGTTAAGTAATTTGTCCAAAGTCACACAGTAAGTGAATGGCAAAAACAAATATTGCAGTCCAGACATTGTTACTGCAGAGTTTCTCCTCCATGCTCATCTACCTAAGTAAGGAGTTCCCCTACACTTTCTGAAAGGGGCACATTGAGAAAGGCCAAACAAAGCTTAACAAGTTGAGAATAAAAACCAGAAATAAGGTAAAACACCTCCTTTGGTACAGAGAGCACACCAGTTAGAAATAGTCTTTTGTGTACACAGATTAAGCAAACTGTCAGTGTGCACAGGGGGGAAAAAACTCCTCAAATAGAAATTGTATTGTTAGTAAGTCATTGTTTTGGCTTACAGCTTGGACCTCTGAGAAAATATAAATTCATACTAGAAGAGATAAGCCAGTAAACTGTCTCCCTTACTTACATCTCAATGCACATCCACTTATTAGATTCTTTACAAAAAATCCATCCTGATAGTGTTGATAGTGGAGGAAGAGAATGTGGAGAGCATGAGATCACTGTGGACCTGAATGTGTAGGCTGGACTGAGCTCTAACTGTGCTGCTTTTACAAGTTGGCCAAGGGCTCACCTTGGAAAAAGTAAAGAGATAGAACCCTGTGCCATTACAGTTCATTCTGAACATCAATTTTTGTTATAGCAGAAAGTTTTGGAGAAGAATAAAATAATATGAACATAATGAGGGATGTTGAGAGAGATTTAGACATATGCTAGGTCAATTGTCTTTATAGCAAAAGGTGCAAAGTCTCACCTACAGCTGTCCCAAAACCCAAAAGAGGGGAAAATAACTCTATAGCTATAAAGAGAGGGAAGTGATGGCAAGATATGTAGCCAGATTGCAAGTATTATTGGGGAATGTTTTCTACATTATTCTATCCATTATCTTCTTCCCAGAAAAGGAAAATGTAGGCCAACATGTGGAAAGATAGAAAAATCCAAGTTAACTTCCACATCATTTGTTTTTTCTCCAAAATCCAAGCCAGCAGTTTTGCAGGAAAGATATCTTAGCCTCATTTGTATCAACATCCTTAGTTAGATTCATGAATGGTTACTACAGCTGGAAGACAGTGCTGTCCAAGTCAACAATTTTCCATAAACCAGAGCAAAAAGTATTTTCAGTGTTTGTTGTGACACATGAAAATTGGAGTCTTAAATCCTGCTTAGAATTAAAGCAACTAATATGAGAGGAAATGAGAAAGAAAAAAGTGTTGAAATATTACAGAAGTATTTAGAGTTGGATCATGTTGGTAACAGGACCAAGCAGAGAACTACTTCAAATTCAAAGGTCACATGCTGTAATGGGATGTTGGAAAAGCTAATGGGTTTTAAATTAGACCTAAAGTTTGCATTTGTTTGGAAAGTATATATGTGTTTTGATCATTTACTTCATTGCTGCCTTCTCTTCTGCTCAGATAGTTACACACAACATCAGTGCCATTACTCAACACAGGGCAAGCCCGCTGCCATATTCTGGAAGTCATCCAAGTTTTTGTCAGCATTCTAAATTTTCTTTTCTAGGTTCTTCTTCCTTTTCACTCTCCCTTATTTTTGCTTTCTTCTACCCTAAGCCAACCAGGGTTGGGACTTTTTCCTGTGAAATACTACATGTTAAATGCATGTGTTCATTCAACAGTTAGTCATCAGTGCTTTCAAGGAGCAACAACCAGTGCCAGATGCTGGGGAGAGTGAAGTAATCCAGAACCAGATTCTACCCTTAAGGAGCTTATAGTGAATTACAATTGTGTTTCCTTTTGGCTGTCCCTAAAATGTTAACAATTATATACCTATTTCCAGAGGAAAACAAGAAACCATAAATAGGAGGTCCTGAATCTTCTTAATGTTCAGTCTATAGAGAATTCTCTTAATTCTATATTAAGACCTGAGATAGTTGTTGCTGTTGTTAGGTGTCGTTGAGTCAGTTCCAACTCATAGTGACCTTATGTAAAACAGAACAAAACGTTGCACAGTCCTGCCATCCTCACGATCCTTGCAATGTTTGAGCCCGTTGTTGCAGCCACTGTGTCAATCCATCTCGTTGAGGGTCTTCCACTTTTTCGCTGACCCGCTACCAAGCATGAAGTCCTTCTCCAAGGACTGGTCCCTCCTGATATGTCCAAAGTACGTGAGACGAAGTCTTGACACCCTCGCTTCTAAGGAGCCGTACTTCTTCCAAGACAGACTTATTGGTTCTTCCGGAAGTCCACAGTATATTCAATATTCTTCACCAACATCATAATTCAAAGGCATCAGTTCTTCTTTGGTCTTCCTTATTCATTGTCCAGCTTTCTCATGCATATGAGGGGATTGAAAATACCATGGCTTGGGTCAGGTACACCTTAGTCCTCAAAGGATAAAGATGGTCCATTGCTTGTACATCTCATTACAGATGGAAAGACAGAAAAGTAAAATTAGGCATTTTCATTTTATGCTTTTCAGTTCCTTTTTAACAGGTTTGCTGAGATATGATTCTTGAAAGAATGTGGAATGATGATTATCTTTTTCAGACTAGAAGAATTACTTCAGGGAAGCATAGCTCTGATCAGAGAAGGTCATGGAATTTAAAACACCTTTTTCCTCCAGGGAAATAGTAAAGTAAAACTTTAAGTTTATTTGTTCATGAAATCATTCAGCAAAAATTTACTGAGCACAGCCTGTGTGCCAGGTGTGTAGTTAAACTGAGTTTCAAACAAAGGCACAAGGCAGGCTCCACATGATAGTCTTTTGCCACTGCCTACATTGCTCTCTTGTTGAGAGAACAGAAAAGTACTTCTCCTGTCTCTGCACTCAGCTTGCACCCCTCCTGTTGCATTTTTACCATTCTGCTTTAAATTATAATATCCAGGAATATGTCACTGTAAGGAAGCTGAAAAATTAAATGTGTCACCTGTATTGGTATCAAGGGCCTAGTAATAATAATAACAGCTCACATTTATTGAGAATTCAGTATGTGTCAGACACTGTGATAAGTGCTTTATGTTCATTTATCTCATTTAATCTTGCAAAAACCCTAGGAGGAAGGCACTATTGTTATTCCCATTTGCATATGAAGACATCAAATCACAGAATGAACAAGTAATGGATAATAGTAAGTGGCTGAGCCAGGATTTAAACCCAGACAATCTGGCTCCAGAGCTTGCACTTGTAGTCACTAAGCTATAGTGTACTTCAAAATAGGAAAATAAATGATATTAGGGATAAAAAGCATAGAGGAAAATTATCTATTCCTTTATCTCTCTTATCTCCAAATCAGGAGGATTCAATTAAAGTGCTGCCTCCTGCACTCAGTTCTAGCCAGAAGTCATCACTTCCTTTTATGATTTCCCATTACCCCACGTATAGGCATCTTTTAAGGAACCTTTCACCTTCAAACTAGAATGCAGGGCTCCATGGAAATAGGGGCCAAGATCTCATATGTATGATTTATTTCTGGCTCCTTTTCTATCTCAATCACAACATATATTAGCACAGTGTCTTGAACATTATAGTTGTTCATTAAATGCCTATTGAATGAATGAACAGTATAAAGTGAGATGACATAAATTGCTCGATAACTGTTACCTCTCTCTAGATTGTATGCCTCTTTGTATCTCTTACAATGCCATGCACATAGTAGGAACTTAATATTTCTTGAAATTGTTGAAAACTCCCTAAATTTCTACACCCAAATAAGTACTTCCCCACAGTGGAAAAGTGTACTGGCATTCTGGAAAACTTCTATCGGGTCTCCTTCTATGCAGAGTCAACACTAGGCAAGGGTAAGGAGCCCAAAACAATAATATCTAGAAGTAGAGTCCTCATCTTCATACTTCCTCTATCTCCCAATCTGACAAGACTCTCATAATAATAATACCACAAATACAATGCTAGCAGTTACCATGAATTTAATATCTTCTATTTTTCCAAGCACTTGACATTTATTATCTTGTTTAATCTTCATAGCAACACTATGAAGTATTTTTATAAGGAAAATCAGGCTCAGAAAAGTTAAATGACTTATGCAAGGTCATACAGCTAGTAACTGGCAAAGCTGGTGTTCAAACCAATGTCTCTTCAAGTCTAAAGCCTGTGTGCTTTCTACTACATACGTTGCTCAACAGACTTATGAGGCTCTTTACTGATTTATCTGCTCCGACTCAAGTCAAATAAAGATTTCATGGATAGAGTATCAAATTTTGTCAATATTTCTCCAGTTTGGAGACAACGTGGTTATGTTTAAAAGCCCAGACACTGTGATCAGACAGACCTGGGTTTGAATACCAGCTCTACCACTTATAAGCTGTATATTCTTGAGCAAGTCACTTATCCTCTCTGAATCTCAATTTCCTCATCAGTTAAAAAGGGATAAAACTAGTACCTCATAGGGCTATCGTGAAGATAAATGAGGCAATACATTTAAGGGTTTGGCACATAATAAATGCTCGATAAAGGGTACTTATTTTTGCCACTCCAAGAATAGCCTTGCCTATTAGCCGTAATTATACCAAGTGCTGATAACCTTTCAATGTTTTTCTGATATGAAGGAGATGAAAGAGTTCTGGTAACTGTCAACTCTTACAAGCCAGTGGCAAAGGAAAATATAACCAAATCTGGTGAATGAGGAAATGGGGACCCTGCTGTAACGCTCCACAGAGAGGCAGTGGGAGCAGAGGCCACTAATAAATCAGCCCTCATGCCTTGGCTGGTAAACAGGCCACCAATTGCCAGTGCTGCAGCACGCAAAAGGAGGTTTTCTTAGGGAGTGCTTGGGACCTTCTTGAGCCCAAATTGAATTTGGATTGAGACAAGGTGCCTGGCTTCCCCAAGAACAAATTCAGCTTTTCTCTACACTGAAGGGGAAATTCAAAAACATTTCCTGGGAGTAGGAAATCTACTTTCTTGAGACACGATGATGTATTAGAATTCCAAGTTGATACACAAAACAAAAGCAGATAGAACAAGTACAAATTGAAGCATGGTGTCAAAAGAATCCCTATTCACTGATCTTAACCTAAGTCAAGAGATATTTTTAAGATTTGCATTCTTCAACGTAGAATTGCTTGACCAGAGTCATTTCCAGCCAGGAATTGCAAACATCTACATACATGATCTACATCTAAAGCTGATCAAATGGGACAACTTTAGGTTCAGAGAACTACTTGACCTATACGATAAACTGCAACTTAACCAAGTTTTTTTTTTCCCATTTGGAGCCCTCAACTGTGCTCTATATGTTGAGAGAAATAGATTAGATACTCTCCACAGGACCTATGAACTCTGAAAATTGCCATTCTAGTGTGATGGAGAGTTGCTTTCTGTGCAGTGTCTGCATAAGGGGAGCTGTGGGACATGTGGTGGAGTTTAAGGAGTAACAGTGGTGTTTAACTGACCTTCATCTTTTACAATGTTCCTTCATGCTTTGTGCTGATAAAACATATTTTCATGGTTAACTCAATTGACATGGATAATGGCCACAAGGCCCCAAGTTTCAGCATTTCCATAGTAACCCTTAATTTTGCCCAAATAATCACTTAATAAACTCATGGAAGCATGAGAACAAGTCAAGTAATCATTTGCTCGTGGTTTGTACTTTGCCAAATGTGCTAATTGAAAAGCAAACAATCCCAAAACCAATGAGACTTAGTTTTAATAAGACACATAAACTATCATTAGAATGGGAATTAGAAGCCGTATTCTATAATACAGCCATTGTTCCAATCCCAAGTTACGATTCATGTTGTCAGAAATAACTACTTAATATTTTCTGTGTGCCAAATACTTTTAAACTTCAAACAAAAGTGAAATACTTTTTTCCGGCAAGATGGCGCTCTAGGCAGAAACACCACGCCGTCCCTCCACAACAAAGATCCGAAAAACTAAGCCAAACAGAGAATCAACAATCCTGAAACCCTAAAACATCAAATGAAGAGATAAAGAAC
>NW_004443996.1:12844373-12873468 GCF_000243295.1 Trichechus manatus latirostris
GTTACTGTTACATGAGAAACTATCTGTTCTGTAAGCCTTCACCTGAAGTACAATAAAATATTAAAAAAAAAAAAAGTAAAATACTTTCTCCCAAGGGTTGATTACTTTTTAAAATAAACTTTCCCCATATACTTGGAGAGAAATGCTGACATTATTGCTAAAATATCATATTATGCACTTAATACCTATAGTAACGTTTATAAAAATTAAGGAAATTTTGAAACCAACGAAATTAAAATCAGCATGGTAATATAGGAAGCAATGGATGACATGAAGCTGGGAGAAATAATACATATTCTATGAGATGATCTGGATCAAAAAGATCTTGACAGGCAGAAACACTAGGCAAAATCTAACATGAAAGAATATAATCAAAATAAATGTAAAATCCTGTACACAGGTACAAAGAGCCAACTACATGAGCGCAGGATCCAGGAAGATTCGGCTTAGCAGCAAAGTGCCTAAAAATAGACTTGAATTTCAGTGGCATAAGATCAATATGATTCAACAGGATCTGCAAAAAAAAAAGAAAAAAAATTGGTGAGAACTTACTTGGCGTTAATAAGAGTTTCCACAAATGAATTTCAGTTTCCAATTCTGGAATCAACAGTTTGATACACATACCAAAAAAAAAAAAAGATGAGGAAACTTGAAAGCTCACTGTGATCTGATTCTAACTGCTTGTCAATGTTACCTCTTGTTATGTATCCACAAAAGGCCCTTTGCTCCAAACATGCTGACCAACCAGCAATTCTTCCAAATCCTTCTTGCTTTTCCACACTTCCAACTCTGATTTCACTTCTCAGATGAAGCACATCACCTTTCTAAAAAGTTTCTAACATTCCCCACCACGCCTCAGATTGTGGTTGGTTCACGCCAGTGCTCTATGTTTATTTCCATCACAGCACTTACTGCACTGTATTTATTTTTTTCTTCGTCTCCCTACCTAGACCTCTTTGGGGACAAGAGTTGAGTCTTATTCATCTTAACATTCTCAGAATCAAGCACAGCGCCTTATACTACTGTGAACATACTACAAAACAAACTACTTTAAAATAATAAAAATTAAATAAACAGCTAGAGGAAATTGAGCTGTTTTGCCTGAGGAATGAAAAACTTCTGGGAGTTGGGACTCAGTAACTACCTTCAAATATTTCAAGGCTTGTCACGGGAAGAGAAACTGAATTTATTTCCTTCAGACGTGGAAAAGAAAAACCAGTGTATACAAGTTATAAAGAGATAGCTTTCACTTCCGTGTAAAAATCTGCCAAAGACAATAGAATATTTCCAATAGTCGAACAACATGATAGGCATAACTAAATATCAATGAATTGTACACTTGAAGAACGTTGAAAAGGTAAACGATTTGTTACGTGAAAAAGTAGATGTTTCCTTAGATGATAATAAGTTTTCCATCCACAGGAATGATCAAGCAGGGAGTTAATTTTTCAAGAGCATGGTAGAGTGTATCCAAGCATAATATAGAGGGCTACGAGTTTAAGTTCCTCTAGCCTCTGTAACTCCTGGTTATTAGAAATCCATACAAAAAATCTTGTTGTTAGGTGCCGTCGAGTCAGTTCCGACTCATAGCGACCCTATAGGACAGAGTAGAACTGGCCCATAGGGTTTCAAAGGAGCGGCTGGTAGATTAGAACTGCAGACCTTTTGGTTAGCAGCCGAGTTCTTGACCACTACCCTACCAGAGCTCCATACAAAAAAATAGTAGGGATCAAATCAACTGGGTTCTAGTTCTGGCTCTGTGACATACTAGCTGGGTAATACTGTTAAGACATTTCACCTTTCTGTGTCATAGATTTCTTATTTGTGAAATGATAGGGGTGGACTAGAATGTTGCTTCTAACTTAAAAGGTTATGGGACAAATAATATTTTACAGTTATATGGAATTTATACTTTACAAAACATGTTCCCATTTTCTCTCTTGATCCTTTTAACCTTCCTGGGGTTCGTGGGAAGGTATTACTACTACTTCACAGGACAAATAAGAAAACTTCGGGCCAAGAAATTAGGTGAATTGCCCAAGATCAGATGTTCTTTCCACCACATCACATTAAATTTTAAACCGAGGCTTTATGGTTAATGTAATTGTCATGTTTTTGAAATCCAGATATTCATGCTAACATCCAAGGAAGTAAACCAAATCCACCATGGCATGTTTTCATTTACCTTTAGTATAAATAATAATGAAATTCCTGGACAAAATTGGGCATGATTTTATGAGCTCCATACTTCTGAACCCAGTTGGAATGTTCCACCCAAACCACATACTCTCAGCCTGTTATCTTATTGAGCAGATAAGAACTTGAATAAAAGGAGGTTAAAAACCTAAATGAAAGCAAAAAAAAGAAGAGGAAAGAAAGAAAGAAAAAATGAGGTTAAGCCTGTTGCTCAAGACCTGGCCAGGATAGTGGCATCACTAGGAGTGTGGGAGGGGGGGTGCAAACCACCACTCCTGACACTGTCAGAGGGGCTGACACCAAAATTTCCCCAGGATCCGCCTCTGTAGTGGCGGCAGCAGGCAGGCCGGTGCTGCCGGGGGAGGGGCTGCCAAAGCAGTGGCATCACTAGGGTTGGTGTCACCTGTCACTCAGTGCAATAATTGGTCATCCCCCCATCACTCACCACTCAGGGTGCCAGAGGCTGGACCTTGTCACCTGCCATTGGGCAGAGAGGAGGGTCTTCACCTTGGCCAGTGGGAGAGGGAAGGAGCTGAAGGGAACCGCAGGGCCCTGGGCCAGGAGGGGCAGGGCCCTGCATGGAGGCTGGCTGGGCAGGACCACTCTGCCCATGGGGTGGGAGGATTTGCCAGCCGGCCTTGCCCACCCTGGGGGTGAGACCATGAGTTACCACCGCACTGAGTGACACCAACCCTCGTGATGCCACTGGGTCAGGAATCAATATTAGGACTAGCACCAAGGACTTAGTCTAAATTCTATGTATTTTGACAAAATCCTTCATTTTATTTCCAACCTATGTCAAAGCACTTGGCTATAAGGAGTTATCTCAGTTTTATAATTGTAGTACCTTTTAAATGTGATGATAAATTAAAGTCAAATAAGGCTCATCACTCTACCTGTGAAAAACTCCATTTGTTTTTACTCTATTGAGAACTCAGGTTAAAGTATAGTGATAACTATGAGTTTAGGACAAAGAAAAGCATTACCCTAAGTCATCTGTTGTTCACTGAACAGCTGAAGCAATTCATTTTCTTCCAAAATCAGCGAGCATTTTTGATCTCCTGTAACTATTGAAAAATCATAATTATTATCAAAACTGAACAAATGGAAGGACATGATATTTCTCCAACTGTTTTACTTCACAAGGAGTATTTAGTGTGCTGTCAATTTTTCCCTTGGAGGGTCAGTGCAAATTTTTTCTCTTTTTGTTTCCTCTGAATATTGAAAATTGAGATCCCATGCTATAGCGTTTTTCCTGTGTCTATGTCACTATGTGGTCTAAGGTGCCCTTGACCCAAGCCAAGGTATTTTCAATCACCTCATGCATGTGAAAGCTGAACAATGAATAAGGAAGACTGAAGAAGAATTCATGCCTCTGAAAATTATGGTGTTGGCAAAGAATATTGAATATACCATGGACTGCCAAAAGAACCAACAAATCTGTCTTGGAAAAAGTACAGGCGAGTGAGCCTTACAAAGCAAGGATGGTGAGACTTCATCTCACGTATTTTGTACATGTTATCAGGAGGGACTAGTCCTTGGAGAAGGACATCATGCTTAGTAAAGTAAAGGGTCAGTGAAAAAGAGGAAGACCCTCAACAAGAAGGAATGACACAGAGGCGGCAACAATGGGCTCAAGCATAGCAATGATTGTGAGGATGGTGCAGGACTGGGCAGTGTTTCGTTCTGTTGTACATAGGGTTGCTATGAGTCAGAACTGACTCTTCAGCACCTAACAAAAACAACATGTTGTTGTGACAGGAGTGTGGACATTGTCTTAGGTAGGGAATTTGTTTTCTAAGGAAAATGAAAATGAATATCTCCTTAAAGAAGAAATACACAGTATTTAGGCATGCCGTTAATTGATGATAGCAGCCTGTCTCTGGAAATGCCTTGTTAACATTCTGTTAAAAACTTAGTTAACTCCCAAGAGTCTAAGCAGATTCTGAATCTTCAGATAGTGTATGTTTCTTGTGAAAACTCTTCCCCCAAAATCAAAAGACAACTGGAGTCCATTTTCCAATCAAGTTCTTTCTTTTTCCCTAGTGAGTTTTCTTCTCTGTAATATCTCAGGTTTAGTTTACTCCTTCTTTGGAGTGTCAATAATGGGAAACTGTTACTAGAAAAGCAGGCAGATAAAATTTACAAACTTACTCAAATCACTGTGGTTCTGGAAATGCCTCATATAATGAATCGCTCATCTTGATACATGTCAAATGTAATACAAAAGATGGTTTCAAATACGGGGCCTTTTTGGCTGTTTGGCACTGTAGTTTTCATAAATATTTTTGCTTTCATTGAGTACAGAAGAAAGCCCAAATATCTAAAATTCTGAGCTAATTTAGATAAGTAAATCTTTGAAGTTCCACAGCAAGAGCCATAGACATAGATATGGAAAAAAAATCCTATTCATTTCATTGCCAAATCTAACCCAAAACACAAGTCTATGTAAGGAATGCGGTCATTTTATGCTGTAACTCAATCCCGGAAAAATCTGGCATTCACTTGCAAAGCTTGACTATCTTGGGCTTTTTACAATGCCCATTCACCTGGTTTCATTAATGCTAAATTTTGTGGTGTTGTTGTGTTTGTTGTTTGTTGAGTTATTTTTTGCTTGTGATCCTCTTAAGAATGTTCTTAAAGTGCACGAAATAGTTAGAAAGAAACAGATTTGAGCAAAGGAGATTTTTACAGATCAATTACAATTACTCTTCATAGAGAAACAACTGAACGTTTAGTTTATCTTGAGAACTTAAAAATTCAATCTTCTAAGTACTAGGTGGTCACAAATTCTGCGTTAGGTTGTAACCATTTATTTCTTGAGTATAAAACCCTTGGGGCTTCAGTACTCTTGAACTTGTTGGAATCTAGTTAATTACACTTTTGTAAATTTGTTATTCATATTTTCATGAAATATTCAAAAATAGCTTTGCTATAATTACCACAGCTTTCAAGTGTGTCCCGATTTTAGTTAACAAGATATTTTTGCAGTACTAACCAAAAGATGTGTTTTTCATATACAACTAAGTCTTCATAACCACTCAAGGATGACTTTTTTTATTTGTCTTCAAAGATCTGCAATGTTTTAGTGCTAAAGAAAGAAAAGGCTTGGGCATCCTCTGGCTTTAAAGAATGAAAGAGACCTTAAAAGTCCTCATTGTATCTATGAGGAAAATGAGGCCTAAAGAAGGGAAAGTATTTGCACATAATAAGGGACTGAAGCACTATAAATGCTCAAGAATGTTTGCTGAATGAACAAATGTATATATAAATTGATTGATGGATATTGGATGAGTAGGTGGACAGATGTATGAGTTGATGGGTCAGTGGATGAAATTATTGGCAGAGTCAGGGTGGAGCTTTATTGTTCTGGCATTCACTTCACTGCAATTCCACATATAATGCTGCCTCTCTAAGCAAAACAAAAGCAAACAAACAAACAAAATACATCATATTTATTTAGATTTAAAAAAAAAAACAATAGATTTGACAGTGTGATCTAGCAGAAATGATTTAAGCTTTGAAGCCAGATAGACATGGGTTTGAATCTCAACTCTGCCATCTACTAGCTGTATGACCTTAGTAAAGTTAGTTAGCCTTACTGACTTTCATGTTTTTCATCTGAAAAATGGAGATAATACCACATACTTTACAGGGTGTTATGAAGTCAAAATGAAATTAAATAAAATATTGTGTAAAGCACCTAGGAAGGGCATCACATATGGTAGATGCTAAAGAAATGTTAGTCCCTCTTTTTCTCTGTAACTCTTAAATTTTAATTTATAGCCTACAAAAATGTTGATGGTATTTCTTCTGAATACCATGCAACCTCTTTACTATATGTGTCTCTAATCTAGTATTTCTCAAAGTGTGTTCCCTCAGAGCAGCAACATCAGTATTATCCGGGAACTTGTTAGAAATGCAAATTCTCAGGTCCCACCCTAGACCTACAGAGTCAGAAACTTTGGTGGTGGAGCCCAGAAATTACTGTTTTAATAAACCTTCCAGGTGATTCTGATGTTTATTAATGTTGGATTACCACTAGTTTATACTATTGATACCTCTGTATTTACCACCCAGTGGTCTGGAGTCAATTAAAAGCATGGAGATTTTTAATTGTGTTTTTTTCCTGAGGCCTTTTTTGAGGTTAGGACATCATTTCTATGTGTCATGTGATGTCAATCTGTGATTCAGGAGGTGACATTAAGTGACCCTGGAGCTCTAGTGACAGCTTCCTAACAAATATAGCAAACATAGTAAACCACCTGATCAGTGCACTGTGAGGATGTCCTTGATTTGTAATGACCTCTTTAAACCGTCTCAATGGTTTTGTGAGAAAGCCACTGTACACTTTGTTAAAAAACAAAATATTTGTATTTTTTGAGATTTAACTTTATATTATGAATTACTCTTTATAATAATAATAATTCAAAACTAGTTAATACACTGTTATTTCAGTGAAGAGTGTTTTGTTTTGCTTTGCTTTGTTTAGAGATAGCAAAATTGGTCATGGACACATGTATTTTAGGTCATTCAATTGGACATGCTTGAAGAAAGCCTAATAAGTTGGTTCATACAGCCCTAGCCAGGCAACTCTCCAAATTATGGACATAATGCCTAAGAGGAAACAAACATTTTTCTGGGGATGGAACTACCTTTGCAAACTTAAACCTGCAGAGTGATGACAATGTCATTATCCACTGTGTTAATTTTTGACCCAAGAGCTGTAGTACAAAGGGTACAGTGATCATTGTAAGAAAGACAGAAGAGATAGCTAGTGAAAGGCTTTGGAGGGTCAGGATAAAGTTCTTAGGCCAATTAAAATTTATTCACTTGGACTGTAGGCATGAGAAACTTTTAACTACACTGAAGTTTAGGGCAATTCCAACTGTACCCTGGATATTCTTATTTCAGCTGGGATAGCAAGCCAAAAATAGCTATCATAGACCAGGTCAGCTGGGCTCTGAAATTAAACCAACTGATGTTTCATATCACCTTGTGAAAAGAAAATTTTTTTGCCTTTGGATGATATTTCCAGTATGTTTCTCTCATACCACAAATCTAAGCTATTCAAGTACAAAAGATAAAATTCAACAAACTTCTCAAGGACTTCTTAAACCATGTATATAGTAGATAGCTAAGGACTGAAGAAAACTATAAAAGTGGCACAGCAGGAGAGACTCAGGGAGAAAAGTGACGAGGAGACACAAACCCGCTTTCATTTGTTCTCATCACCAGTTCTCTCACTCCTCTGTGTGCCCCACATACAGGTGTGATACCGGGTAGTGCTGATTCAATTCCTGACACCTACATTATAATGAACTTTCGGATTCCTAAATAAATATAAATAAAAGGGATAGTCAGTTGAGTTGAAACTGTAGAAGTCATGTCAGAAGTTAGAATGTGTAGTTAGATTATGCACCCTTCTGGTGATTTATAGATAATTTTATATGGTACATAGAGAAACTGTTTTTAGCATCATCTATAACATCAAGTCCATTATGTCAACAAACCTAATGTTTAGGATAAAGATAAAATAAGCATTTAAATTTTAAAAGAGTGTCAATTTAAATAAAAAATAAGCAATTAATAATAAAATTAATAATGAGAATATAGCAGATATTAGAAAAGTGGTATGCAAATGGCCACAATTTAAGCTTAAGGAAAATTAACTCAAAATTCCTTCAGTAAAATTCAAGCCTCAAGAGAGCAAGATACAGACTTATCACATGAACTAAGTAACTTCTTATAGTTGTTGCCGTTGAGTCGATTCCAACTTATAGCGACCCTATAGGACAGAAAAGAACTGCCCCGTAGGGTTTCCAAGGAGCGGCTGGTAGATTCAAACTGCTGATCTTCTGGTTAGCAGCTGAACTCTTAACCATTGCACCACCAGGGCTCCTGGTTATGTTTAGTCTGTGCTTAATGCATCAGAGTTTTTGAGCTGCCAGAGAACTTACTAAACAAAATGGCAAATGACTGGGAAAAGAAAGATTTTCATTTGTAGCAAACACTGGGGTCTTCTTAGAGAGAGAGAGAGAAGAGAGGATGCATTTGAATTTGTGTCCCTTTTTAAAAGATCTTGCTTTAGTAAGTTCAAATGTTTTATTTAATTTGATAAGGGTCCCTTTTTAGTGCCCTAAGGTTTTAGGTGGGAGCTAGATATCTAACCAATGTGTGCCTTAGATACCAAAATATTTTCTGTCTACCTGTCTCATAAAGACAGAAATATTTAAAGTGAACTTATACAATGTGGTTTTATTCACTCACACAAACAAAAGAATATAGTATTAACTGAACAATAGAAGTTTGGTGGGCAAGTACCCTGACGATAGAAGGTCTTCCACCAGATTTCCTGCAGACTATATTCTCTGAAATATGTGTTTTACTCAGGAGAAAACAGAAGAAGAAAAAAGTGTCTTTTATCCTTGTTTAAAAAAAACTTGCAAATACAACCAGATGTACTATTACATTTTTGAGTCTGTGTCCTGACATAATGAAACAATAGACCAAGGTGAGTTTTCATTTCTTCTACTCATCTTACTAAAGCACTGATTTAGTAGTCTAATTATAAGGATTCACTGTCAACACTGACCGTATTAGCTATTTCCCCACCGATTCTCCTGCCAGAAACATACAGAACACATACCTGCACACACACTGTATATACGTATATATGTATATGTTTGTGTGTATCTATGTGTGTGTATATATATTTTTTTTTCTGAACTTTTCAGGTATTCAGAGCCTGAAAAGTTCATAACAGTTGTAATAATATTTTGAAATTCTTGAGTGTTTTCATTGTCGTATTTTGAAACATTTTTGCAACTATTGTCTTAAACAAATAGTTTATGATCATTCAAAAGCAGAGAAGGAAGCATAAAGACCCAGTATTGCTTTGCTAAGCAGATTAGCCTCTTTTCATTTTTGAATAGGGTTGCTATGCTAGCAGATGAATGGAATAGTATGGGCATAATATACCTGGATTTTAACAAGCCATTTTACAAAGTCTCTCATGATGTACTGGTGGACATGGTGAAATGTGGAATGAATCATAGAACAGTTAGATATGGATTATGTTGAACAGCTATACCCCTCAGCTGTGATGAATGGATTTTTATTGACCAAGGAAAGGCTAGTTATAGTACATTGTGCACATTCCAGACCATAGTATTGGGTTAGAAGTAAGTGGTCACAGAAGAATGCCAGGATGAGGTGATTCAAAAACATATTATATGAGAAACTGTTTTACATGGAGAAGATTTAACGGGATCTTCAGTACAGTCTCTACAAAATTGAAGGGCCATTGTATTGAAAAACTAGAAATTTTTCAGTATGGCTACAAAGGGTAGGATAAAGGTTAAGGGATGAAAGTTTCAGTGAGACAGATTTGAACTCAACATAAGGAGGAACTTTCTGGCAATAATAGAATGAGCTGTCTCAGGAGATGGTAAATTCCCTGTCCTTGGAGATAATTGCGTCTGGATAGATGAGTTTTTCAGGGATTTTGGAGAGGATGTTATAGGGTGAGAGACTGGGCTACATAGCCTGTAAAGCTTCCCCAACTCTAAAAGTCTATGAGCCATTCACTTATTAATTCATTGTCTCCAAAAATGTTTATTGACCCCCTATTATGTATCATTCTAGGCACCATTCTAGGCACTAGAGAGACAGTGGAAAATAAGACAAACTTCCTGTCCTAATGAGGTGACATTCTATTGGAAGGAACAGGCAATAGATAAGAAAACACATATGTTAGATAGTGAAAGTATTAAAAAGAAAATAATGCCTTTGAATCATTAGTTCCTTACAACCATTAGAAATGAGATTCTTTGAATTAAAGACCTGTACTGTACCCATTACATTTCTCCAAAGGCTTCAGGCCTGGGTTTGTCAGACCAGATTGGGAGAAAGAAACAAATAAATTAACATTGGTAATTCCCTCAAAAGTATAGTACAGAATTCTCATGAAAGGCTGGATTAGCAGAGGGAGAATCATGTTGTGGTTGTGTACCATCCAGTCGATTCCAACTCATAGCACCCCTATTGGGCAGAATAGAACTGCCTCATAGGATTTCCTAGGCAGTAATTTTTATGGGAGTAGATCACCAGCTATTTTCTCCTGAAAGCAGCTGGTGGGTTCGAACTATCGACCTTTTGGTTAGCAACTGAGCGCTTAACCATTGCGCACCAGGGAGAATCATAGTCAGTAAAAAACCACATTTCTTATTTCCTAGTCCAATATTCCTCACTCTTCCCTCCAGAAGAGCATGGCTTTAAGAATCGTAAGGTAAAAAAGAAAAGAGTTTATGCTGGTTCATGGTCTTCAGTGACTATTATAATTGATTGTTTCATAGACATTGTGGAACAGAGAACAAAACAGGTGAAACCCACCTGTGCATGAGTGCTACTATCAGGTCAATCATAGGCAAAATCTCTTTGGTGCAGAGGTAGGAAAAGGCCAGAACCTTCAAATCAAGCCCCAGCTATCCGATGTCTCAGGCCTCTATATTTTTTTATTGTGTATCTGCCTCACAAATCATGTTCCAGATCAACAAATGTCTATACTGAAGATGGGTGATTGAGGATTATAATAATAAATTTGCAAATTCTCCAGGAACTGGACATACCAGAAGAACTGATTGAACTGGTTTTGTTTGTTGGACTGAGCTGGCTAAGGATAAAAGGCTTTTTAAGTCAAAAATAGATTCTTTGAGGCAAAATATCAGTAGTTTTAGGCAAAACACCAGTAATTTTAAGCAAAACACCAGTAGTTTAAGGCAAAACACAGGCATTTTTAGGCAAAATATAGGTAGTTTTAGGCAAAGCATCATGTGACTAGTGCAGGGTTGAGAGAAAACACAAATACAGTCATAGATACCATTAGTTAAAAGGTCAACCAATCCTGAGAGGTTTCTTTGATTGTAGAATAACCTATATATCGATAAATCTCCTTTTCAACAAGCAGAATTGTATCCAATAGTGATTTTCCTGCTGTCTTTCTTCTGGTAAAATGCTATAAATTGTATAACGAATAATTAATTGGAAGACTCAGTTTATATCACTCTTGAAGCAGTCAACTATGTCCCTCACTCTAGTAATTTGTGTTGTTTGTCTTCGAATAAAGGATTTTTCCTTTTCCTCACAAATAATTTGTCTTCCATTTTAATTCTAGAACAGCAGTGGCGTAGTCGGCAGGATTTCCAAAGTGGCTTCTTCCACAGAACCCCAAAGAAATCTGAACAGCAAAAGATTCCACTACACTACAGGTCCATTGAACCCTGTTTCACACACTCTATGTCCCTTCAGGAAGTTCTGGTTAGGGTAAGTGTTCTTGCAAAATGAGTCTTTGCTTTTTAGAACTCAAAATAATAAAAAGAGGAGAAGAATAATCCTTGTTTGAATTTATTTGTGTGTGTATTTTTTTGTTTGTAACCAGTTATTTGCTACTCTGAGATTTGCAGGACGAAAGAATATCGTTAAGGTGTGTTTATTTCTCTAAGCTCAGAGTTAAGGGCATCATCTAGTGACCTTTTTGAGAACTACAGTCTGATAAATTTTAAGCTGACATCATGGGAAATACTGGTAGGAAAACTGAAAGCCCCCTCCCAGGACTCCTGCCACTTACGTGCTTTGTAATTTTGTCCCTGCTATCATTCAGTACCTAGAAAAATAGCATGACATTACAAAGGATCATGAATTGGAGCAGTGGCCCCAGTGGGGGAGTTTTGAATTTTCCAAATTGGTATTTTTATGATGCAAATTGGAACATAGAGGATATCAGGTAACTCAGCCTCAATGGGAAATATTTTTCAATTGGTATTTTGAGGCTTCTCACTGAACATACTGATAAATGTGCCTCTATGCAAGAGACAATTTCTAAACAAGCTCAGCAAATTCAGGAATTACATAAGGGACAAAATAATGCCCCCCTTTCTGAATAGAAAGGAAGAAGTAAGGTAGTTACTTCTTGTTATCCAGCTTTATCTCCTTCAAATCACAATATTTTGTCCAAATTACCTTTTTCCAATGCAGAGTCTTTAGATACAAGTTCTGCTGCCCCTATTACTACAATGCCATTTATCATTAGACAACCCAGGATAGGAGGTGGGAACCCAGAAGTCACCTTTTCTCTCTGGTCCAAAAACAATGCCCTGACCCCTGAGAATACCTGCAAAAATTTATATATGAGTTTACAATATTAACTGAAACTTATGAACCAGGTCCAGTGGATCTGTATAATTTATTAACTATGCTTTTGGGACCAGGGAGTGCCCATAGATGGATGGAAGAGACTCAGTGGAAAGATTCAGAACAAACTATGTCTATTACCATTGGAGCATCAGGAAACAAAATTAGAACACAAGTTAAGGCCTTGCTTAAAAGACTGACAGATACCTTTCCTGTTGTGTTCCCACCAAAGATTAATTGGACAAAGGTGCAGACTTATACCCAAGAAAATAATGAAAATGTTTATAATTACCATGATAGGCTAACTAAATTATTATTAGAACATTCAGAGTTAAAATTAGAAGACCAAAGAGCAAGAGTCACTTTTAATTCTCTCTTCATAGAAAGATTAAATCCCAAATTAGCAGCCTTGGTGAAGAGATATTAGCTTAATTGAGAGAGTATTGATACTTATGAATTGGCTGCTTTGGCCTATAAATTAGCTCACACCATGGCACAAAGGGCTAAGGAAGACAAACAAAGAGCTAACGAAAAAAAAGATAAGCTGACTGCTTTACAACTACACCTATTACAACATGTTGGACAAGTTCCTTGACCAATGACCAAATCAGGGACTCACAACTCAAATGACCCAAATGTCCCTGCAGTTTTCAATTATTATAAAAAACCTGGTCATTTTATGAGGGACTGTCTCAAGTTAAAGAGCAAGATGCAAGCTTTTCCATCAGCTCCACCTCTACCTAAGACCCAATGATTAGGCCCTGGGAGATCTTAGAGGCTTTGTCAGTGGTACCCCTCACCCCTCAAGGTGAGATAACACTCCAAGTGAGTAAGGAGCCTTGCACTTTCTTGATGGACATGGGGGCGACCCTGTCAGCAACAAATTCCACAAGTTTGCAGAAGCCTCTTCCCCAGAGTACCCAAACATCTAAGGTTGCTGGAGTCTCTAATCAAGAACAGGTTTTACCTCATTCCTTACCTGTCTCTATTTCTTTAGGTCCAATTGAAGATTTCCATCAATTTCTTTTAAGTCAAGATACCCCCGTTAATTTACTGGGCAGAGGCTATTTACCAAAATGGAAGTGTAATATACGATTTACTGAAGGAGGAGAAATTCAATTGAATTTCCCCAATTCTGAAGGGAACTCAGAAAAATCCCTTCCTGAGTTGAAGAAGCCTTGTGCTTTCTCAAGAGCTTATAGTAATAGAGGAAATGACATAAGAAGGAACTAGGGAGGAAGGGAAAATTCTAGATTAAGTTCCTTCCCAACTGTAGGCAACCTCTTCCACTGATGTGGGATGGGTGCTGTCAGCTGAACCCATTAAGATACAGATAGATTCTTCTATGCCTTTACCTAGAGTAACTCAGTACCCATCAAAACCAGAAGCTAAGATAAGATTATAGCCTATTAGTCAAAAATTTCTAGATAAAGGACTTATGATCCCATGCACTAGTCCTCATAACTCTTCTGTGTTTCCTGTCAGAAAACCTAACAATCAGGAATGGAGATTCATATAAGACTTAAAAGCCATTAATACAATAGTAGTTCTTTGATTCCCAGTGGACCTAATTCTCATTTGTTGCTAGCCCAAATTCCACCTAATGCTGCTTATTTTACTGTTATAGATTTATGCAGTGCATTTTTTAGTATTCCTGTGCACCCTGAAAGTCAATATTTATTCACTTTCACTTGGAAGAACCAACAATATACCTGGACTGTTTGCCACAGGGTTTTGGCAAAAGTCCCACATATTTCTCTCAGATCCTCCATGCGGAATTGTTTTCCTTAAAATTCCAGCATGGAACCACTTTATTACAATATGTAGATCATTTGTTATTCTGTTCAGCTACCAAAAATATCAATGTTCAAGACAGCATATAGTAATTACATTTGGCTGAAGGGGACATAAGACTTCCAGAAAAAAATTTCAATTTGCTTTACCTACAGTGAATGTTTAGGACATCTAATTTCCACAGAAGGTATTTCTATAGATCCAAGAAGGGAAGAAGCTATTTTAGCCTTCCCATTTCCCAAAACAAACAAACAAACAAAAAAAAAACAGCTTAGTGGGTTTTTGGGTTTATGGAGGTACTGTCGTACATGAATCCCAAATTTTTCATTAATAGCTCAAACTTTCTATCAATATTTAAAGATTTCTATGACAGAATCTTTTGAGTTATCTGAAGATGCAATCCAGGCTGTCAAGGAATTGAAAGAAGTGCTAATAACCACACCAGATTTAGGGTTTCCTGTGTTCCAGGATTTTCTTTATATGTTAATGAAGTTAAGGGAAATGCTTTAGGGTTATTAACACAAAAATATGGGGACGAACAATGGCCTGTGGGATATTATAGTGCCCAATTATATTTAATTGCCAGAGCTTATCCTCCCTGTTTAAGAGCTGTTGCTGCCACTGCAAGGTTGGTTGAAGCTACTACAGACATAGTGTTAGGCAATACATTAGATGTGGTTGTACCTCATGCTCTCTCAGCCATTCTAAATTCCACCTTAACCCAACATTTATCTGCCAGCCAGTTAACACATATGAAGCATTATTGCTGTCAGTTCCCACCATCAGGTTACATACAGTAAATGCTCTAAACCTCACTACATTCATGCCCATGCCTGAAGATGATTGTATTGTTAACAAATGTTAAGATTTAACAGACCAGCTTTTAACTCCCAGGAAGGACCTCCAGGAAACACCATTGTCTAACCCTTCCCTAATACTATTTGTAGATGGATCTTATTTAAAGCCTAATATCTCAGGTTCTAGGTATCAAGGAGGATATGCTGTTACCACCTCCACAGAGATTTTGGAGAGTGGTCCCTTACCAGAATTGACATCTGCTCAACAGGCTGAGCTGATAGCTTTAACCAGGGCCTGCCAGCTGGCCTCCAGACAGTCAGTAACAATATATATGGAATCTAGATATGAATTTGGGGTCATACATGATTTTGTAATTCTGTGGAAACAGAGGGGGTTTGTCATCTCCTCTGGAACTCAAATTAAAAATGGTGTTCTAGTAGCTGAGTTATTAAAAGCCTTACTTTTACCTAAAGAGATTGCAGTGGCAAAAATCCTAGTGCATCAGTCTAAGAAAGGCCCCTGAACAGAAGAAGCTAAAGGGAATGATTTGGCTGATAAGGTCACAAAAACTGCTGCAAGGGTGTCATTGCAGACTACCCACTTATATATACTCCCATGGAGAATTACAAACCAAATAAAATCAAATAAAGAGGATTTGTAGTGTCTTCTCCATTAATCCAAACTAGAACTAAATTAGGATTGTTAAAAATAGAATATAATCCATTTCCATTTGCCCAATACGCTTCTCTTTTTCAATATTTAAGAAATTATCAGCAATTAGCTACCAAAGAAGAGATAAAAGGTTGGGCTTAACAAGAATATTTTTTAGATGCCTCCACTCAGCTATGGATTAGACTTGGAAATTAGCCTGTGATTCCTCTTGGTCTGCATATCCCTGTTTTACAGACCTGCTTAATGGAATTTCATTCCCAACGGGACAAAGATCTAGTAGGATTTCTGGAGACCTATTTTGGGGATACTTTACACAGACTACTAATTATTTATGTAATGCTGAAGAAGACAACTTTGATGGAGATAGGTTGTTATTAATGGCTGAAGTGTCAGGAACTAAGATGTACCAACTGGCTTATACAGTTTTGGAGAGAGAAAAATGTCAAATTTTCTGGGATTGGTCTAGTGCCTCTCTTCCTAAACTCTTAATTGAAGATAATTAAAAGGAGAGAAGAATAAGGTGGCACAGTCTAGCCCTACATCAGAAGGCCACTTCACATTCTGAAGAACACTAGTGGAGATCTGAAGGCTGTAAGATAAACAAGGACACAGATTTAATGGAGGATCCAAATGGGACTTTAGTACTGCCTAAGTATTTATATCTTCCAGTAGTTTTTAGCTTTCATTCTAAAGAATATCTAGGAAGAGATAAAACACAATGGAGAACCTAAAAAAATATATTATTGTAGTCACTTTTGGAAAGCTGTGGATCAGGTTGTTAGAAGTTGTGCTGTTTGTTCAGAATTTAATCCTGGATGCACTTATCAACAGCCTCCAGGAAAATACCCCTTCCCAATTGGTGCCATGTTAGAATGGCAAATGGATTTCATAAAATTGACTCCTTCCCATGGATATAAATATGTTCTAGTAATGATATGCAGACACTCTCATTGGGTTGAAGCTTACCCTTGCAGGAATGTCATCACAACCCTTGTGGCTAAAAAACTTTTAGAAAACGTCATTCCCACTTGGGGAACCCCAGCACTGCTATGTAGTGATCAGGGTTCTCACTTCACTGGGCAAGTAATCTCTGCTGTATGTTGAATTTTTCCAATTCTTCAGAGGATACATTGCCCGTACCATCCTCAATCATCAGGTTTGGTGAAACGAATAAATGGAATTCTAAAAATACAATTGGCCAAGCTGACTGAATCCTTAGGGCTGACATGGTCTCAAGCACTCCCTATAGTTTTAATGAATCTTCATTCTACTCCTTTTAAATCACATAAACTCACTCCTTTTGAGATTGTGACTGGGAAGCCGTTGCTCCTTCCTATGGAGCCAGTATCACTGACTCTAACCTAATTGCTCCTTGTCATGGATTGAATTGTGTCCCCCAAAAAATGTTGGTAGCAGCTTGGCTGGGTCATGATTCCCAGTATTGTATGATTGTGTTATCTGATGTGATTTCCTTGTGTGTTGTAAACTCTACCACTATGATGAGATTATATGTGATCTCCTCATGTGTTATAAATTCTATCACTGTGATGAGGTTATACTGATGAGGTTGACAAGATTAGTGTCTTAATGCACTCTCTTTTGAAATATAAAAGAGAGAAGCGAGCAGAGACACATGGGAACCTCACATCACCGAGAAAGCAGTGCCGGGAGCAGAGCGCGTCCTTTGCACCAGAGGTTCCTGTGCTGAGATGCTCCCAGACCAAGGGAAGACTCATGCATCGCAAGGACTTTCCTCCAGAGCCAACAGAGAGAGAAGGCCTTTTCCTGGAGCTGATGCCTTGAATTTGGACTTGTAGCCTACTGGACTGTGAAGAGAATAGGTTTCTCTTTGTTAAAACCATCCCCTCGTGGTACTTCTGTTACAGCAGCACTAGATGACTAAGACACTCCTTATCTTCTTAAATATTGTCAAAGGTTGATACATTATGCTAAAGAGCATACTTAGCAAATACAAGCTTTTTCCATAGATAAACCTCCAGAGAAACTATCAGAAGTCTAGAGCCTGAAAATTATGTATACTGGAAAAGGCATCAATTGAAAGAATCTTTAGAACCAAGATGGAAGGGAACATATTTAGTCTTGTTAACTAACAATTATGTTACAAAACTGTAGGGAGTCAAATTGTGGGTCCATTTGTCACAGATTAAGAAAACAGAAGTCCCCGACTGGGTAGTAAACCAGCAGGTGGATTGAAGCTGAAGTTCAAGCATTGTCCTAAGACCACAACCAACTGTCTTGCTCTGAATGCAGAGGATCTTGCTGTTGGAACATCAGAGGAATCAAGGACTGACTCTGCCTTCAGCTGAACGTTTGCTTGTTTCCCTTTATTACTCTTTTCATACGCTAATTGGAAGCATAGTTTAATCCACACATTGGTGTGAAATAGTTGGTATTGGGAGTATGATTCTTGGACCTATAATTTTGATTATTGGTTTATATCCTGTTTTTCAGCTATCTATCATGTTAATTGTTAAGATAATTGCATTTTTGTTACTAATCAAAGATATTAGCAATTCTTATAAGGAAAATACCTTTGTTAGGTTATCTCAGACTGTAGCCAGTGCTAGTAACCTCGCACGTTGCTGGATTTGTCACCAAAATCCTAGGTCTGTTAAAGAAAATTCTGATCCCTTAGCTTCCCCAATTTTAAATTACCATATAACGTCACCTCCTGCTATAAATGCTAGTTTAGCCCCTAGGAGGGCTATAAGGGTATAATTATGGAAGCCCCTATTAGTCGTAAAACACCAATTCCTTATTTCAATTTAACAGCCATCCAACTTACTGATTACAGCTGTGATAAATTATTATTGAGGGGCCATCCAGATTTACCCTGTAAAGGGGAATATTTTTGGATTCGGCATCAGAGTACTCCCTGCTATTACTGTGATTGGTATGAAGGCTGTCTCAGACACATAACCACTAATCAACATGTTCCTATGCTTTTTGACAATGAATGTTTATGTAATTATTCACAGCAAGAACTGCTTTTCAGATGCTCACCCATATGCGATAATTCTTTACTTGAGACTTTGTTAACACATGCTAATTTTTCTATTTTGTACTCCCATTGTGATCAAGTGGTATGTGCCCTGTATGCATATACCTTTTCATGTAGTGGTTCAAATTATACTCATATCTATGATCCTTTTGCTAAAGACAATTCTTATATGCCGTCCATCAATACAATTCCTTGTATTGATGGGTGATGTATGAGGGTACAATGTACATTGGGATCTCTAGGATTGTTCCTAGACATTCATAGCTATTATGATAGCTTACATTGGACCAGTAAACTAAAAGTAGCAAACCTAGCAAAAAGAAAAATAGTAGATAATTTTGTAGTAGAACATGCAAGGTGGGGATGGTCATTTTTGAGGGCTTTAATATCTACATATGGAATAGTTGAATTAGAAAAATCTTTACAGAATTTATTCATTACCATAGCTCAAATTGCTGATGAAGTAGCTGATGGAATAGTGGCTCAACAAAAATCCTTAGTTTCTTTAGTTAAAGTAGTTTTAGACAATCAAAACACATTAAATTTTTATTGGCACAACAAGCAGATATTTGCAATAGCCAATACTTCCTGTTGTACTTGGATAAATAACACAGGAAAAATGGAACAAGATATTAATCAAATTCATCAACAAGTTACCTGGTTACATATCAATCCTCTAGAGACCCCTGTCTTATTTGGGTGGTTGCCTCAGGGAATTGGGTCTTGGGCTCGCTCCTTTCTACAAAGCATATTGATTATTTTAATTTTAGTAATAATAGTAATTGGTTTAATTAAATACAATATTTTTTGTGCCACCAAGTGCCAGCACTCTGGAACCAATACAACTGCCAAACAAATGATGTACGTGAATTTTGCCCACTTCTGCAACACTGCGGACAACTCAGTTACCTTTTATTAAACACTCAGACTTTTCAGGGGATCCTTTCATCGCCCTAGTGAAGAACCAGATGGTATCCAGTTAAATAGAGCCATGAGTTTAAAGTACCTGCTATGGTCGCAATCTAGGAGCCACCTAAACCTAGGGCACTGTCTTCTGCATGATCGTCTATGTACCTCCTGTAATTCAATGATCAAAAGGAGGGATTGATTTAGGATTATAATAAGAAATTGCAAATTCTCCAAGAATTACACATACCAGAAGAACTGCTCTAACTGGTTTTGGTTGTTGGATTGAGCTGTCTAAGGATAAACGTTCTTTTTAAATCAAAGATTGATTCTTTTTTAGGTAAAACATCAGAAGTTTTAGGCAAAACAAAGTGTGACTAGGGTGGGGTTGAGAGAAGAGAAATACAGCCATGGATATCATTAGTTAAAAGGTCAACCAATCCTGAGAGGTTTCTTTGTTTATAAAATAGCCTATGTAATGATAAATCCCCTTTTCATCATGATGAAGCAAAACTGTATCCAATAGTGATTTTCTTGCTGTCTTTCTCCTGGTAAAATGGTATAAATTTTATATGAATAATCAATTGGCAGACTCAGTTTGATCTCACTCTTGAGGCAGTCAGCTGTGTCTCTCGCTCGAGTGATTTGTGTTGTTTGCTTGTCTTTGAATAAAGGATTTTTCCTTTTCCTTGCAAATAACTTGTCATCCATTTTAATTCTAGAACAGGGGTAGTGTCTTAGTCATCTAGTGCTGCTATAACAGAAATACCACAAGTGGATGGTTTTAACGAAAAGAAGTTTATTTCCTCACAGTCAAAGTAGGCTAAAAGTCCAAATTCAGGGTGTCAGCTCTTTCTCTCTCTGTCGGCCTTCTCATCAGTGCTCCCCCGGAATAGGAGCCTCTCAGCGCAGGGACCCCAGTCCAAAGGACACGCTCTGCTCCTGGCACTGTTTTCTTGATGGTATGAGGTCCCCCTGTCTCACTGCTCACTTCTGTCTTTTATATCTCAAGACATTGCCTCAGGATACAATCCAATCTTGTAGACCGAGTCCTGCCTTACTAACACAACTGCCACCCATCCTCCCTGATTAACATCATAGAGGCAGGATTTATAATTTATAGGAAAACCACAGAATACCAGGAATCATGGCCCAGCCAAACTGATACACACATTTTTGGGGGGACATAATTCAGTCCATGACAGGTAGCAAAATTGTAACCTATAAAATTGAATGCAATACAGTCTCTACTTGTAACAGCTACCTACTCACCACAATGCTCAGACAAGATAGAGACATTCGAGACATGAATAGACAAACGAATGAAAGGACTTTCTCAGGAAGGCAAATTAAACCAGAACTAAACTCTATAATAAACTAAAAACAGCCACCCCACTCTGGCTCAGTCAGCAAAATGCAAAACAGAGAGTAAGACCTGCTGATCACCTCTAGTCTCCTGGGTGATGAGTCAAAATAAATCATCACCTGATGCAGAAAACAAAGCCAAGTTTAGTCAAGCCTAGAGATGAGTTGCCAAAAAGGGGGAGTGTAAAACAAATAGCCAGATGAATTTTCAGAAAGGCAAACAAATAAACAAATACAAAAGATAATTTAAAATGATAATAGCAAATTTCCCGATTCCGATTGAGACAGATAAATAGGGGCCACATTGTCCTGCCTGCCAAATCCTTGAGTACTCATGTAAATCACTCTGAGGCCAGGTCATTTACAAGTGATTATTTCTGATAAGAAGGAAGGTTGGGCAGGGCTCATGTCTCCTGTGTATGAAAGTTGTTTTCAATTCCTACACCTGAGCACTTAGCTAGGGCAATAGCTGCTCACTGTTGACTGACTCCACTTTGGTATAGGACAGAAAGTTGGTCTGTGCAGGGGCATTTGAAGGACTTAAGATCTCTACGAGTCAAAATCAACTCGACAGCAGTGGGTTTGGTTTTTGGTTTGGTGGTTACCCTCCACAGGGCTTGGTCTTCAACTGTGTAATCAGTAAAATGTGGCCATCTTTCCTTTCCCCTCCCCTCACCCAACGCTTTTTATAGCGGCTCCAACCCCTCAAACTAGTGCTGTACCACTGAGCTGTCAATGACTTCATAAAATGCCCTACCCAGGGACTTCTCTTCAACAATTTAGTAAGTGGCAATGTTTAATGCAAAAGAATAAATTTTCCTTAGTGGAAGTGGGATGTTAAATGCAAAATGGTAAATTTTCAGACAGTGGAACTGGAGTAAAATAGACAGTTTTGGAGACAGGATAGCCATTTAAATGTCCACAGATCCCTACTCAAGCAAGCAAATACACCACCTGACTGACTTTATTTTGTCGAAAAAAAGAGAGAGAAGAAAGAAAGAAAACAAGCAAACAAATTGTAAAATGAATGTTTTAGTTACTCTGTAAATTTTAGCTTTTTGTAAATATTGAAATTACATTACGTATCTTCCTTTCCACCTTAGGGGATACTTTAGGGTCCTGGAGCCCCAAGATGGTAGACACTGCTTTCAAGCATGTTGGTACCATGTATACATATGAAGTGTTATCAAAGCCTGGGTATTTGGGTCCCATCTTTCCCACTCTCTAGTTATGTATCCTTGTGCAACTCATTAACCTTCCAGGAGCTCAGTATCTTTTTCTGTAAAATAAGATTAATAATAGTACCTGCCTCATAAGTTTTTTGTGGAGATTAAATGAAATAATTCATGTAAAGTACCCGTTCCAGTGCCTAATACAAAATCAGTACTCAATAATGCATTGTTATTCTTATTTTAGAAGTTGGAGAAATGTATAAAATAATCTAAACACAGGCACAATGCGCTCTCTTTAGTGAACACAACTGATAGTAAACACTGTTTAACTGAATATTTATTTTTACCTTTTAGAACAATATTCTACTTCCTAGTACTTGCAAGGATTCTCCTGATTTTTTCCCCACAGTTTCGTATCTGCTGGAGATAGACTGCCTAGGCTAAAAACCTTGTTCCTTCAATTCCTAGCTATGCAACCTTAAACAAATTACTTAAGCTCTCTGACCCTCAATTTTTTCAGCTGCAAAAAATGAATCTAATAATATTATTTACCTCACAGCCATGTTGTAAGTATTAAATTATATACGTAAAAGGCTGAGCACTAAACCTGGCATAGTGAGCTCTTAATAAATGGTAGCCGTTATTTCTATAATTAACATAGCTACTTGTTGTTGTTAGATGCCATCGAGTCAGTTCCGATTCATAGCCACCCCATGTATAACAGAATGAAACTCTTCCTGGTCCTGTCCATTGGTTCTTGATCATACACTACCTCCTGAAATTGGTGAACATCTACAAATTCTTTTTGGTACAGTGACTCTGTTTATTCCTTCCATCTTCTTTTGATGCTTTCTGCGTGATTCAACATTTTGCCCATAGAATCCTTAAGAATTGCAACTTGAGGCTTGAATTTTTTCTTCAGTTCTTTCAGGTTGAGAAATGCTGAGTGTGTTCTTCTCTTTTGGTTTTCTAACTCCAGTTATTTTGCACATTTCATTATAATACTTTGTCTTCTTGAGCCGCCCTTTGAAATCTTCTGTTCAGCTCTTTTACTTCATCATTCCTTCCATTCTCTTTAGCTACTCTACATTCAAGAGCAAGTTCCAGAGTCTCTTCTGACATGCCTTTTGGTCTTTCTTTCTTTTTAATGACCTTTTGCTTTCTTCATATATGATGTCCTTGATGTCACCCCACAACTCGCCTGATCTTCGGTCATTAGTGTTCAGTAAGATAAATCTATTCTTGAGATGGTGTCTAAATTCAGGTGGGATAGACTCTGTGTTGTACTTTGGCTCTCATGGACTTGTTTTAATTTTCTTCAGCTTCAACTGGAGCTCACATATGAGCAATAGATGTCTGTTCTGCAGTAGGCCCTTGGCCTTGTTCTGACTGATGATATTGAACTTCTTCATCATCTCTTTCCACAGATGTAGTCGATTTGATTCCTATGTATTCCATCTGGAGAGGTCACGTGTATAGTTGCCATTTATGTTGTTGTAGAAAGGTATTTCCAATGAACACGTAGTTGGTCTTGCAAAATTCTGTCATGCGATCTCCAGTGTCGTTTCTATCACCAAGGCCATATTTTCCAACTACCAATCCTTCTTCTTTCTTTCCAACTTCCTCATTCCAATCACCAGTAATTATCAATGAATCTTGATTGCAAGTTTGATCAATTTCAGACTGCAGAATTGGTAAAAAAAAAAAAAAAAATCTTCAATTTCTTCATCTTTGGTAATAGTAGTTGTTTTCTGAATAATTGTCATATTAACTGGTCTTTCTGTAAGTGTATGGATATTATCCTATCACTAACAGCATTGAACTTCAGGATAGATCTTATAATGTTCTTTTTGACAATGAATGCAATGTCTTTCCTCTTCAATTTGTCATTCCCAACATAGTAGACCATATGATGGTCCGATTCAAAATGGCCAATACCAGTCCATTTCAGCTCACTAATGCCTAGGATATAGATCTTTATGTGGTCCATTCCATTTGTGACAACTTTCACTTTACCTAGATTCATACTTCATACATTTTACATTCTGATTATTAATGGATGTTTGCAGCTGTTTCTTCTCATTTTAAGTCATACTACATAAGCAAATGAAGGTCCTGAAAGCTTTACTGCATCCATGTCATTAAAGTGGACTCTACTTTTAGGAGACAGCTCTTCCCTAGTCGTATTCGGAGTGTCTTCAAACCTGAGAGGCTCATCTTCTGGCATTATATCAGACAGTGTTCTGTTGCTTTCGTAAAGTTTTCTCTGGCCAATTTTCTTAGGAGTAGATTTCCAGGTCTTTCTTCCTAGGCTGTCTTAGTCTGGAAGCTCCACTGAAACCTGTCCACCTGCTGGTATTTGAAATACTGGTGGTATAGCTTCCGACATCACAGCAACATGGAAGCCACCACAGTAGGATAAACTGACAAACGTATGGTGTTACTTGTTAGTTACTGACATTATTTCTAATCTTCGCAGCAACTCAACAATTACCTATTATTATCCTCTACTTTCCAGATGAGGAAATTGAGTCTCAGAGAAGTTAAGTAACTTGGCCAAGGTCACACAGTTAGTAAAAAGCAAAGCTGTCTTACTTAAAAACCTGCCTGTGTTCTTTCCATTAGCACATTTTTTTCAAAGACTTTCACAACTACTCTCTCATATGCACCTGATAGCAACATCGTGAAGTTGGCAGGGAAGGTTATTCCTTTTCCTAGGCACCACATTCACTGCTGCACCTTCTTTCCCAGTCCCACTGATGATCCATCACCAACCCTTCAGCAATCTGCAACATTACGAAGACCATACTACCCTCATAAACTGCTTAAGACGTTTAGAGGTAAGCCTAAATTTTAAAAAGATGAAGTTTCCTTTTATGTGATTTAAAAAATGCAAAACCATAAAATTATTTTATTTTTTCTCTTTGGCAAATTTATTTACTTATTCTTTCATCACTTTTTAGCAAGAATAAATGGGAAAGAGGGAGAAAAACCACTGGATTTTTGCCACGGAGAAGGGACACCTCCTTGCCCCACCCCATCCAATGATATAATCAGTCTGAGCACCTCTTCTGGCATCTAGAGAAATGGGCAGATACCTACAACACTTCACAAAATTCCAAGGAGATGGATATGGTCCCAGAAGCTTTCTTTTTCTTTTTTTTTTTAATTTTATTGTGTTTTAGGTGAAAGTTTACAGTGCAAGTTAGTTTCTCATTCAAAAATTTATACACAAATTGTTCTGTTACATTGGTTGAAATCCCCACAATATGCCAGCACTCCCCCCTTTTCCCTTTACACCCTGGGTTCCCTGTGTCTGTTCATCCAGATTTTCTGTCCCTTCCTGCCTTCTTGCTATTGAGCAACTGTTGCCCATTTTGTCTCATATACTTGATTGAACTAAGAAGCACGTTCCTCACATGCGATATTGTTTGGATTATAGGCTTGTCTAATCTTTGGCCCTGGTGGTGCAGTGGTTAAGCATTCGGCTGCTAACCAAAAGGTTGGCAGTTCAAATCCACCAGCTTCTCCTTGGAAACCCTATGGGACAGGTCTACTCTGTCCTATAGGGTCGCTATGAGTTGCAATTGAGTTGAAGGCAGTGGGTTCTGGTGTGGGTAATCTTTGGCTGAAAGGTGCACTTCAGGGCTGGCTTCAGTTCTGAGTTAGCAGGACGTCTGGGGGCCATAGTCTCAGAGGTTCCTTCAGTCTCTGTCAGACCAATAGGTCTGGTCTTTTACTGTGAATTTGAATTTTGTTCTATATTTGTCTCCCACTCTATCTGGATCCCTCTATTGTGATACCTGTCAGAGCAGTCAGTGGTCGTAGCTAGGCACCATCTAGTTCTTCTGGGCTCAGGCTGGTAGAGGCTGTGGTTGATGTGGTCCATTAGTCCTTTGGACTGATATTTTTCTTGTGTCTTTGGTTTTCTTCATTCTCCTTTACTCTGAATGTGATGGGACCAATAGATGTATTTTAGATGGCTGCTCGAAAGCTTTTAACATCCCAGATGCTACTCACCAAAGGAGGATGTAGAACATTTTCTTTATCTACTATTTTATGCCAGTTGACTAGATGACCCCCAAGACCATGGTCCCCAGCCCTCAGCCCCAGAAACTCAGTCCCTCAAGGTGTTTGGATGTGTCTAGGAAGCTTCTATGGCATTGCCTTGGTCAAGTTGTGCTGACTTCCCCTATATTGTGTGTCGTCTTTCCCTTTACCAAAGATAACTCTTGTCTACTATTTAGTTAGTGATTTCACCTCCCCACCCTTCCCCTCCCTTGTAACAATGAAGGATTTTTTTTTCCTGTGTGAAAACTTTTTCTTGGTTTTTTATAATAGTGGCCTCATACAATATTTTTCCTTTTGTGATTGAATTACTTCACTCAGCATAGTGCCCTCTAGATTCATCCATGTTGTGAGATGCTTCTTGGATTCATCACTGTTCTTTATCATTGCCTAGTATTCCATTGTGTGTATGTACCATAATTTGTTTACCCATTTATCTATTGATGGGCACTTAGGTTGTTTCTCTCTTTTTTCTATTATGAATAATGCTGCAATGAATACAGGTGTGCATATGTCTATTGGCGTGACGGCCCTTATTTCTCTAGGATATATTCCTAGGAGTGTGATTCCTGGATCTTACAGTATTTCTATTTCTAGCTTTTTAAGGAGGTGCCATATTGTTTACAATAGTGGTTGTACCGTTTTACGTTCCTACTAACAATGCACAAGAATTCCAATCTCCCTGCAACCTCTCCAACATTTGTTATTTTCTGTTTTTTGATTCGTGCCTGTAATGTTGGGGTGAGATGATACCTCATTGTAGTTTTGATTTGCATTTCTCTAAACCCTGAAGGCATAGTGGTTAAGAGCTATGGCTGCTAACCAAAAGGTCGGCAGTTCGAATTCACCAGGCGTTCCTTGGAAACCCTATGGGGCGGTTCTACTGTGTCCTATAGGGTCGCTATGAGTCAGAATCCACTCGACAGCAATGGGTTTTAATGGCTAATGATTGCAGGCATTTCCTCATGTGTCTGTTAGCTGCCTGAATGTCTTCTTTGGTGAAGTGTGTGTACATATCCTTTGCTCATTTTTAATTGGATTTATTTGTGTTTTTGTTAATGAGGTATTGAAATATTTTGTAGATTTTAGAGATTAGAACTTTATTGCGTATGTCACAGCAAACAAAATTTTTTTTCCCAGAGTGTAGTTTTATCTTTTTACTCTTTTGGTGAAGTCTTTTGATGAGCACAAGTGTTTAATTTTTAGGAGCTCCCAGTTATCTAGTTTATCTTCTGGTGTTTGTGCATTGTTAGTTATGGTTTGTATTGAATTTATGCCATGTATTAGGGCCGTAGTGTTGTTCTTATTTTTTCATCCATGATCTGTTCCATTTTAGGTTTTATATTTAGGTCTTTGATCGATTTTGAGTTGGTTTTTGTGTATCATGTGAGGTATGGGTCCTGTTTAATTTTTTTACAGATGGACAAACAGTTTTGCCAGCACTATTTGTTAAAAAGATTTTTATCCCCATTTAATGCTCTTTGGTCCCTTATCAAAGATCAGCTGACCATACGTGGACAGGTTTACTCTGGGTTCTTGATTCTGTTCCATTGCTGTATGTGTCTGTCATTGTACCAGTACCAGGCTGTTTCGACTATTGTGGCTGTATAATAGCTTCTGCGATCATGTAGTGTGAGGCCTATTACTTTGTTCTTTTTCTTCAATAATGCTTTGCTTATCTGGGGCCTCTTTCCTTTCCATATAAATTTGGTGATTGGTTTCTCCATCTCATTAAAGAATGCTGTTGGTCTTTGGATTGAGATTACATTTTATCTGTAGATGGCTTTGGATGGAATTGAAACTTTCACAATGTTGAGTCTTCCTATCCATGAGCATGGTATGTTTTTCCATTTATGTAGGTCTCTTTTGGTTTCTTGCAATACTGCTTAGAAATTTCCTTTTTTTTAGGTCTTTTATGTTCCTGATTAGATTTATTCCTAAGTATTTTAACCTTTCGGGGGCTATTATAAATGGTACTGTTTTCCTGATCTCCTTTTTGAAGTTCTCTCTTTTAGTATATAGGAACCCAACTGATTTTTGTATATTGATCTTGACTCCTGCTACTCTGCTGAATCTTTCTATTAGTTCCAGTAGTTTCTTTGAGGAATCTTTGGGGTTCTCTATGTATAGGATCATATCATCTGCAAAAAGGGATAGTTTTACTCCTTCCTTTCCAATTTGGATGCCCTTTATTTGTTTGTCTTGCATTATTGCTCTAGCTGGGACTTCCAGCACAATGTTAAATAGGAGTGATGATAAAAGGCATCCTTATCTTGTTCCCATTCTCGGGGGAATGCTTTCAGCCTCTCTCCATTGAGAATGATGTTGGCTATTGGTTTTGTACAGATTATGTTGAGGAGTTCTATTCCTATTTTAATGAGAGATTTTATCAGGAATGGGTGTTGGACTTTATCCAAAACCTTTTCTGTGTTGATTGAGATGACAGTGTGATTCATTTCTTTTCTTTTATTTATGTGGTGGATTACATGATGGATTTTCTAATGTTGAACCATCTTTGCATACCTGGTATGAATACCACTTGGTTGTGGTGTATTATTTTTTTGATATGATGCTGAATTCTATTGGCTAGAATTTTGTTGAGAGGTTTTGCATCTATATTCATGAGAAATATTGGTCTGTAATTTTCTTTTTTTGTGGTGTCTTTGCCTGGCTTTGGTATCAGGGTTATGCTGGCTTTGTAGAATGAATTTGGGAGTATTCCTTCCTTTTCTATGCTCTGAAATAGTTTGAATAGTATCGGTGTGAGCTTTTCTCTAAATATTTGGTAGAATTCTCCAGTGAAGCCATCCAGGCCAGGGCTTTTTGTTGTTGTTGTTGTTGAGAGGTTTTTTTTTTTTTTTTTTTAATGTCTAGGTCTGTTCAGATTTTCTATCTTGATTTGTGTTAGTTT
>NW_004443996.1:12873568-12896362 GCF_000243295.1 Trichechus manatus latirostris
TAGAATGAATTTGGGAGTATTCCTTCCTTTTCTATGTTCTGAAATAGTTTGAGTAGTATTGGTATGAGCTCTTCTCTAAATGTTTGGTAGAATTCTCCAGTGAAGCCATCTGGGCCAGGGCTTTTTTTGGTTTTTTTTTTTTTTTTAATGTCTTCAATCTTTACTCTTGTTATAGGTCTGTTCAGATTTTCTATCTTGATTTGTGTTAGTTTAGGAAGGAAGTTTGTTTCTAGAAATTTGTTAATTTCTTCTTTTCTCAAATTTGTTGGCATACAATTTTTCATAGTATTCTGTTATGACCCTTTTTATTTCAGTTAGGTCTGTTGTAATGCCTCCCGTCTCATTTCTTATTTGGGTTATTTTGCTTCCTCTTCTTTTTTTCTTTTTTCAATTTGAACAGTGGTTTGTCGATTTTATTGATCTTTTCAAAGAACCAACTTTTAGTCTTGTTGCTTCTTTCTATTGTTTTTCTGTTCTCTATTTCATTTATTTCTGGGCTGATCCTTATTATTTCCTTTCTTCTGTTTCCTGGTTTACTTTTCTATTCTCTTTGTATTCTTTCAAGTTGTAGGGTTAACGTTTTGATTTTGACCTGTTCTTTTTTTTTTCCTGACCTTTTTGGTTACTCTTTTCTTGATGTATTTTTGTATCCTTTGATTTTTAATATATTTACGTCTTTGTGTCTAAAGTGTTTCTCTTGTACACAGCATATTGATGGGTCATTTTTTAATCAATTCTGCCACTCTCTGTCTCTTTCCAGGTGCGTATAAGTCATTTATGGTCAGTGTGATTATTGATAGTTATGCATTTATTGCTGTCATAGTGTTGGGCTTTCTGTTTTTTGGTTTTTGGTTTTTTGTGGTGCTGTTGTTTTCTTTGTTATTGCTTTCCTGTGCTGAATTCCTTCTGTTTGTGGATTTTCTTTTCATTTCTTTCATTGTTGTAGATGTTGTGTTTACTGAGTCTTTATGTTTGTCTTCTTTTTTATTCTGATGAGTAAGTTTGTTAACTTTATTTGTGGTTACCTTGAAATTTACCATTATCTTCCTTAGTTCGAAACAGTCTTTTATTACTTGATATCTCCTTGACTTCCTCTGCATTTGAGAGTTCTATACCTACACCATTTATTCCACCTTTTATTGTTTTGACAACATCATCATTTACAGATTGACATCTGTTTCCTTGTTTCATGTCTTTTATCTTTTTTTATTATTGAGGTTTAACTAGGTTGGTATCTGGCTGATGCTGTCCTGTGTCCTAGACTTCATTTTTTGTCTGATGTTGTTGGTTCTCTAACCAAAGGACTCCCATTGATATTTCTTGTAAGTTTTGTTTAGTTTTTATGAATTCCCTTAATTTCTGTTTATCTGGAAATATTTTGCCATCATATTTGAAAGACAGTTTTGCAGATATATGATTCTTGGTTGGCAGGTTTTTTTATTTGAAGGTTTTATATGTGCCATCCGATTGCCTTCATGCCTGCATAGCTTCTACCAAGTAATCAGAGTTTAGTCTTATTGTTTCTGCTTTGTAAGTGACTTTTTGTTTTTCTTGAGCTGTCCTCAGAATTTTTTCTTTCTCTTTGATTTTGATAGGTGTGATTATGATATGCCTCAGTGACTTTTTTATATGGGGTTAGTTGAACTTTTTGGATGAACAGCTTTTTGTCTTTCATGATATTTGGAAAGTTTTCTGCCAGCAAATATTCAACAGTTTTCTCTGTTTTCCACTTTCTCCCACTGTTCTGGACCTCTGATCACACACAAATTTTTACTTTTGATTGTGTCCCACATAGTTCTTAGGGTTTCTTCATTCTTGTGTCTGATTTTTCCTCAAATTGGTGTCCATGGATTTGTATTTAATCTCATTGATTCTTTCTTCCTTTGTTTCAAATTTACTGCTAATTCATTCTATTGAGTTGTCCAGTTCAGAAATTTTGTTGTTTATCTTTTGGATTTCTAGTTGCTGTTTTTGTATGATTTCTAATTGTTTATTTATTTATTTATTTTGTTGCTTTGTTCTTGTATTATTTTCCTGATTTCTTCTATTGCTTTGTCAGTGTTTTTCTTGATTTTGGCTATGTTTTTGTGTGTTTTTTCCATGATTTTATCTATTTTTTGTTGGTTTTGTCTGTGTTTTCCTTGATCTCTTTCCTAATCTCTTGGAAAGCCTTAAGTATTAGTCTTTTGAATTCCATATCAGGTAGTTCCACTGCCTTTTCTTCTACTGTAAGGCATTTGACGCTTTATTTTGGTCACATGCTGGAGTCATCTTGTCCTCTTTTTTTATGTTTTGATACTGTATGCTGTCTCCAAGACATTAAGGTATTATTTTCTTTATTGATTGTATATTCATTTGCTTCATCTTGCTCTTTAGTTTTGTTATGATATATCAGGGTGGGTAGGCCAGGTGTATTTTGCCGCTTACTCATCCTTGGGCATGATAGCCCTCACCACCTTGTCCAGTCAGGCAGGGCAATAGCAGGCAGTGCAAATCCACTTCGCTGTTCACTGGTTGGTGTGGTGACTGAGGGCAGACTGGGTGCAAGCTGTCTGCCTCATGATGTTAGTCCAGTGGTGTGGGAGTGTTTACAACTTGTCACGAGGTGAGTGGGGGTATTGGAAGGGGAGTGATACAGGCTAACTTCCCACCGTTCAGCAGCTGGTCAAGTGGCAGAAGGGTAGGGACAGTGCCCACCCAGTGTGGTAGTGGGCCTGAGTGCCAGGGATGCTCTAGCTATGGCTGCACAGGGAGGTCAGCAGGAAAGGGGCTAGCATAGAGGGTAAGTGAGGGGGAGAAAGAAAAAGGAAGAAATACAAAAGAAAAAAAGAAAAAGAATAAGAGAAAAAACATTGGTGGCATAGTCAGAGCTGGTCTGTTGGGGTGGTGCAGACTCAGGTACTGGTGGGAAGGGAGAGACGGTGATGCATTGAGCTAGCTGGGAGGGAGAAAGAAAATAAAGGGAAAAAAATTGATGGTGTGGTGGTGATTGTGGGTGGCGGTGGGACAGACCAGAGGCACTGGTGGGCTGGTTTACATCTCTACCTATGGCAGTGCAGTGGGTTCCAGTATGAAGGGGAGGATGTGACATCCAGAGCTAGTTGGGAAGGAGAATAGAAAAGGAAGAAAGAAAGAAAATAAATAAAAAATAAAAATAAATTAAAAAAACTGGCTGCATGGTGGGGGCTGGTGAGTCAGGGCGAGGAGGACCTGAGGGCCAGTGGGAAGGGAGGCAAGGTGGCTTACAGGGTATGTGGGAGGGGAAAAGAGGGTGGAAAAAAAAGAAAAAAATATGGTGGCACAGGTGGTATAAAAGAAAAAGAAAAATTAAAATAAATAAATAAATAAAGTGACAGCACTGTGGGGGCCAGCTAATGGGGGCATGGCAGACCAGGGGGCTAGTTGGAAGAGACAGGAGGTGATGTACAGGGCTAGGTTCCAGGGAGAAAGAAAAGAATAATAGAAAGAAATATAAGCAAAAAAATGGTGGCACAGAAGGAGCTGGTGGATGAGGGTGGGGTAGACCCAGATTGGTGGCGGGCCAGTGGCTCTCTAGTCATGGTGGTGTGGCATGGCCCATCGGGAAGGATTGGAGGCAGCGTATGGGGTAGAAGGGTGAGGAGTGGGAAAGTGTGTTTCTCTGGTTACCAGGTGCTCTGTGAAGTTGGGAGCTTCAAGAAGTTGCCTTCCCATACTCCCTATCTGGGGTCCTTGCTGGCTGGCTGTGTTCCAAGATGGTGATGCTGTGCTGTGTTAGTTGGCAGGGGATCTCCACTCTGTATCTCTCCTCATTCTCTTTTTTCCATCAGTTTCTTCTTTCATTCAGTGTTTGCTCTAGTTCTTTATTCCTTCATTTGATGCTTAGGGTTCAAGGATTGACTTTTGTAAATATTTCACATAGTTTTTTGGGTCTTTGCTGCAGAGGGTCAGCATGATATTTCTGTCTACAGCACCATGTTGGCTCTGCCCCCTCATTAAATTAATGTTTATCTTTAACTGAGCAAAACTTACATATGTTGAGTTTTTTAAAGCTTCTTTCTATGTTTTCTGGTATTACATTTCCCTCTCCTCTTCTTCTCTTTTGTTGTTATTGTTGTTCTCCTCCTCCTTTTTCTTCTCTTCTTCTTTCTCCTCTCTCTCTCTTTGTCTTGCTGGTGCTGTCAGGTTTCTGGTGCTGTCAGCTCAGAATTAATTAGCTTGCTTGTTAAGCTAGCATAACAAATCCTGGGCATCCAGGAAGTGGAGGAGGAGGCCAGATCCCTACAAAAAATAAGGATATTCCCAAGAGTGGAATTATAGCAAAATCTTCCTGATTCCCTTTTGGGCTGTGGTTTTGGTTAGCTCAACCTTTAGCTGTGGCAACCTGGACCCAGGTCACTGAAATAATTAAACAAATCAGAAAACACTAGAGGCCATACTGGACCAGCTTATAAGAAAACCAAATATAAGACCACCTACCTGATTTGATCTGAAGGATGCCAAGAATTTCTCCCACAACATAAAAGTCTTGAATGAGTTGCAGTTTTTCAGAATACTTTGTGAAAAATTCAACACCACAAGAAAGATCTATTTAAAACCCTATAAGGTAGTATCTCAGTAGAAATTCAGTTTCTCAAAGTGACACTTGATCAAGAGGGAAGGCATCCTGAGTATGCCACAAGTAATAAAATGAGAAGATGTTAAACGTCATAAAGGGAAGTGAAAGGATAACAAATTTTGAATCCTTTACAGTTGTTCGGGGGTAGATCCTGTCCCCATTGTATTGTCAAGTGCTCTGGATCCCAGCCATAAGAGTAAGGAAAATTCTAAAGGAATTGGAAACCTCTTGCCTTCCCAGTGCTATATGGTGTTGTTGGCATTGAAAAGTTTCAGTCTGTACTAAGCACATTACGGGTTAAATTTAAGAAAGTACTGCAAGCTCTATTGAAAGCATAGGAATAACATGTTGAACAAAACACACACCAGGTTGAGACTGCCCCCAAGGGGTAGCTGGGCATTGTGCCAGCGATATGTGGGATAACCTGTCCTGTTGACTCTCTTCCAGGACAGGAAGAGGGAAGGGCAGGAACTCAAGTTACTTGAAGATGCTGCCTGGCAAACTCTGGGGAGGAAGACCCCAGCAGAGACCTAAACTATTTCAAATAGTATATTTGATGACAAAATAAAATTACGATTCTCAGTGGAATGTGCACAATGGAGTTTCATCTCATTCAACCTTTCCCTTCTCTTTCTCCCTAAGCTAACAATCAACATATGTAACTTATCATAACTGAGCATTAACCATTTCTTATTATTGTGAAGTCTTTTTATATATGTTAAATGAATATATTTGTCTTCTTTTTCTCCCTAAAAATTCATTTGCCCAGTTAACAAAACCTCATTCACTTAAAAATGTTTGCATAACCATTCTAAAGGATCCATAATTCCACAGTGTTGTGAGTGTAAGAAGAAGGATTAAAGTGTACGGGAAACGTGACGAAAGTTTGAATGTTATTATTTTCCTATTCTACTTAACTAATTCAGGATATTAAACTAAATTAGGCATTTGACAAAAGTCAATGTAGCTTTTTTTTTCCACTCAAAAGAGAATAATTCTCTATGTTTAGTCAGTTGGAAATTTTTATTTAAGGAGTTTGAATTTGGTCTTCGGTCTTTAGTAGGCAGGTTGTGGAGCAGGGAATGAAGAAAGGTCCCTGTGTTTACCTACTGAATAAACATGCCTGTAAGCAAGGCACTGTTTGGTGCTTTAGTTCATGGACTTTTTAAACATCTATTTTGGCTGCCCAACAATCCCCTTGTTAATCGTCTTATCTTCCTGTTAGGTGCCTCCAGCGGTTATTCTAGAGAATTAGTTGGTAAACTAGACTTTCTATATCCTAGCCAGGAAGAAAAGAAAAAAAAAAAAAAAAACACAAAATCTCTTGAGTGGTTAAAAAAAAAATCAGTGCTGTAAAATCTATGCACTGCAGATTATGGACTTTCTTCTTATGATAGCCTTTACTCAGCCCCTACATAATTCTAACAAGTTTATCTATCTCTTTCCCAATTCACAGATGACTAAAAAGAATAAATTAAAATAGGGTTACTGTTGCTACAGGTACTACTACTACATCATTATCATCGTTATTATTATTACCAGTATGTTGTTGTGTCCTCGAGTCCATTCTGATTCATAGTGACCCTATAAGACAGAGTACAACTGCCCCATAGCCTGAAATCTTTAAGGGAGCAAATTGCCAGGCTGGTTATCTCCAACTGCCAACCTTTTGGTTAGCAGCTGAGCTCTTAACCATTGTGCCACTAGGGATCCTTAAAATAAGAACCGCTGGCCTGTACATGGATTGAACCCTGTGACCTTGGCATTATTAGCAACATGCTCTAACCAACTAGCTAACCAGCCAGCTGGCATTTACTAGTATAGTTAACCTTCCTTGAGCTCTTACTAGCTGCCATGAATCATTGTAAGCCTTTTACATGCATTATTTCATTAAATCTTTGCAACAATCTTCTAAAGTTAAGTACTATTAATAGTTCAGTATTACAGTTGCATAAACCAAAGTTTAGAGTCTAAATTTTAGAGGGATTGTGTATTTGCCAAAGGTCATACTTAGTGTAGACAAGTATATAGGTAACAGTGTAAAGGGCTATGTGGCAACTTGATAGTAAGAATAGAAAAAATACGAAAGAAAACAAATGCAAGAAGTCGGAAGGCAGAGGTATTTCGTTTGGAGACACACCACTTTATACTGCTCAGTAGCTTTCAGAAAGCAACACCATGCTACAACAGAGTAGACTAGCTGGTTTGTGTAAGGATGACCCCATACCATTAAAATATGGTGAATTATGTTCAAAATCACCTACTAAAGAATGATGGAAGACATGTAACACACGTTGTAAATATTTCTCTGAATTTTTTATAATTCGGTAAGGTAAACATGAACTGTGTGTTTTGGCTTCTAAAAGGGAAACCTTGAGTTATCTGAAAAATTCACATAAATAGAACACATAATTCTCTGAAGATGGTGATATTTTTATGTGTGTTGTGTTTCTAAAGAATAAAACATTAAAAGGTGAGGAGGGAATATAACTTGATTTGCAGAAGATTTTACTTTCTTTTTCAAAGACTCTGCACTTGAGTTCGGCTAGTCCAGTCTGTCAATTTGCTGACTAATGCAGACTTGACCATTTTTAAAAGGTAATTGGGACCATGGCTGACTCAATGTGTGATTTAAAGTGACCAAATGCAACCTACTCCCACTCTTTACTGGGATGAAAATAACAGTCCACTTAGCCTTGCCTGAAATGTACACACGGCCCACGTCCAGGGTGTAACTGATCTGGCATGAGACTAGGTGAGATCTTGAGCACAGTCACTTCCCCAGAGGCCAGTCCTTAGTGGGGTACCTAGGAGCTGCCTTGGGTATCTGAGCAGATCAGGAAATCACGAGAACTCTTGAGCGGCTAAGGCATACAGAAGGAAACCAGGGCCCTGCAAGAGTGTTGCAAGTATCCATCAACAAAGTTGGCCTTCCCCACAGTCTTACCCTGTTAGACCCTGCTTAGAGCTATCCATGGTAAAGTTTCCAAGAAAATATTGCAGGAAGAGACCCTAAGGACTAAGTAGGTGGGCAGGGGAAGGGGCTGAGGCAAGGTACTCTCTAAGTGAGAATTAAACAAAGGATTCATTGTGGATGGAGTGAGGAAGGTTAAATGAGACAGACATACAAAATAAAGTCCCAAACCACTGTGGTCATTCATAAATGTTTGCAACTTTTCACAAGGGCAGTGGTATTACTGCTAATTTCCTGGCCAAATATTTATTAAAGTAACCAAGGACTGAGTACCTGAGGCTACCTTGCATTAGCACAGCATCGTACTTGAGACTAAATTGTGAGGTACTGTAAAAAAAAAATTTCCACCCTTGAAATAGCTACGTTACAAGGTAGAGTTGGAACGTGTTCTGTGAGTGGGTGTGTTTGTCTGAGTTCAGTGTGTGCAGAAAAGGCAAGCGTCCACTGCCATTCACACACTTCCTTACTCAGTGATGGTTGTGCAGACAGGTGAGCTCCTGGACTAAGTCTCTGAATGGTAATGTACACTTATAAAGATTATTTTCTTAACTATTTTGAGGAATTTTATAAATAATATGCATGTGTCTTCTGAGTATATATAAGTGTGTGTGTATATATATATATATATGCAACTTTTGCTTCTTTTCCACACACACACACACACACACACACGTATACGTATCTCCAACTTTCGCTTGTTTTCTCCTGAGACTGATCTTATGTGTCAGTTATGTGGTATAATTTCTGAGGTGTCAGAAGGGGCTCCCCTCCGCTTCCTACCCCAGTTATCCAAAAATATTTCTTGGGTTGGCCCACTACAGAGCCTGAAATCCCCACATTCCCCAAACATATGATTTAGTCATTGAAAACTGCTGTTGAAATTCAAGTGTTACATTTGGATGTTAAGCAGCCATTAGAAATTAAAGACTATGTAAAACAGAAAAGAATATGGAGAAATTGCTTCTGATACAACGTTAACTTTTGAAAGAAGAATACAAAATGATATACGTAGTGTGAGTCGGGTGCTGTTCTTAAAATTTCATGGTACCAGAGCCAGCAAATACGCCCCAGCTCATGAACTTGAGCTCTTGATGAAAGAAACTCAGCACTGTCAGGCAGATTTAATTCTGATTTATTTTAAATGACTACTTTCCACAGTTTCTGATGCTCAGCTCCCACTCTCTTTACAGAGTATCTGACACCTCCCCTTGCTGAGCTCCGGAGGCTCCCAGTGACCTCCTGGTAATCAGCCTTGGCAAGACCCAAGTCTCCACCCCTTGGAAAACTCACGGAGGCTGACATCTGCCTGTGAGCAACTTCTGGGAAAGACCTCACAAGAGCCCATTCAATCTCTTTTGGCAGCAAACGTCATACTAAGCCCATTTCCTCAAAAAGATGGTGGAGGACTTAACAGCCTCCTATGTTGCTCTGAAATTGGAGAATGAAATTCTGCAGGCCCATGTGCAATGGCTTATGGAAGAAAATGCTGCCCTCCTGTCACAAATCTCAGAGCTCCAGAAGCCCCGAGCAGCCAAAGAGGATGAACCACTCCAGAAGCTCTCAGAGTTCCAGGATCCCCAGCAACCCTCAGATCCCCTGGATCCCCCAGCAGCCTGGAAACTCCAAGAGCCCCTAACCATCAAGAAGTCCCAGAAGCCCACAGAGTCCCAAGACTTCCCAGCAGCCTGGGAGCACCCAGCAGCCCAGAAGCCCCAGAAGACTCCAATGGCCCAGGAGATCCAGAAGCCCCTGGATCCCCCAGCAACCGAGGACCCCCAGGAGCTTCCAATGGTCCATGAGCTCCCATCATCCTGGGAGCTCTATGAGCTCCCAGAGGCCAAGGAGCCCCACAAGCCTCCAATGGTCCAGGAAGCCCGCAAGCCCCCAGCAACCAAGGAGGCTCAAGAACCCTCAGAAACCCGAGATGCCCCAACAGTCAATGAGCCCCAGAATTTAGAATCCTAGGATCCCCCAAATGCCCAGGAGTCCCAGGAGGCAGTGGCACACCAGGAGACCTCGGCACGCCTGGAGCCCCTTGAGTTACCAGCTCTCCAGGAGCCTCTGGGTCACTCAGATGCTCAGAATTTCCTAGAGCTCTCAGCACCCCAGGAACCCCTGCACAATCTAATAACCATCAAGATATCAGTAGCTCCAGAGTTCCCACAGTCCCCCAGTAGGTTAGAGGCTGCAGCTTTCCCCCTAGAATACCCTTTAGTCTTCAGTGGGCAAGTCCAGATGCTTCCTGAGTTCCTGGTTCAACTGAATAATTACATGGGAGTCAGATGGCACCTGTATCCCACCAAAGCAGCCTTGGTGAGTTTCGTTAGCCAGCATTTCTCTGGTGAGGCAGGAAAATGGTTCCAGCCCTTAGTAGATATCCAAAGCCCTCAGCTGGAACAATTTGAAAGTTTCATATGAGTGCTCCAGGATACTTCCGGCAATTCAGAAAACATACAAGGTACCAGCCACTGCATCCTTCAGCTCTGCCAAGGGGAGGAACCTGTTCACCAGTACACAACCCACTTCCATCTCATTGCTCAAGAGCTAACCAGGGATGAAAGTACTCTCTGTATTCAATTTCAGGAAGGGCTTTCCAGTTCTTGATATGAACTGTCTCACAGAAGCCCAGCCACCAACTTATTTGATCTGATCCCCCAGTGCATCAGCCTAGAAGAGAACTTAGGTGGTAAGCCTGATTCCAATCCATCAGGAGCAAGCCCCTCTGAAGAGGGTGACAGTCCTGAGAGCCCACCGGTTCAAAACCAGTTTGTGCAGGCTGCAAGCCACCACCCACCCCTCAGTGAAGCTGAACAGGCCCGCTGCCTTGAAGGCCATTTGTGCCTCTACTGTGGTCATCCTGGTCATTTTGCTAGAGATTGCCCTGTTAAACCTCATAGTGTCCAGCAGGCGGGAAACATCGAGGCCCGGGGGTAAGGGGGACCCCAGGCGGGCCAGTCTACAAATATGCGTCCCCCTCTCTTCCAATATCCATGTCCCATACCCTATGGCTAACTGTTGAAATTCAACTAGGAAGACGACAATTCTTTGAGCAAGCAATGGTGGATTCAGAATCCTACAGAACAGCATTGACCATTCTGTGGTTCTTCGAGAGAAGCTGCCAATCCGCAATAACGTATTCCCTCTGATGCTCGAAACCTTCGATGGCCATCCGCTTATCAATGGACCCTTAACTAAGGAAACACCACCTGTTGAAGTAAAAACTGGAAACCACATTGAAGAGCTCCAGTTTGACATAATTCATGCTCCAAGGTACCCTCTGATTCTTGGAATCCACTGGCTTGAGACACATGACCCAAACATAGAGTGGAGTACTCGCACTGTGTCTTTTCCATCCTGTTATTGTCACTACAATTACTTCAGACATAGGTAGAATAGAAGACGTCGTGATGAAATAATTGCTGGGTAGATCCTGCATCCTAGTGACTGCTTATGACATCCCTTCTTCTGTTACCTCAGCTGTCAACAGCAGTTGCTGCTCCTCTAATCTTCCACTGAACCTCTGGCTAGCTGTACAATGACCCTGCCTATTGGATCATGGACTGAAACTGATGACTTTGAGCTGCTTTTTTTGACCAATCCTGTGTGCCCTTCTCTCTGCACCCTTCATTATGTAGGGATATTTTAATTACAATTTATGCTAACAATATGCAGAAGAACAGATATTAGAAACTAACACTGAAAATGTGTAGTTGTTAGACTAACTTGATTTTTTTATATCAACATTTCCTTTATCACGATTGCAACATTTTTAATAAAGAAAATAAATTTGCAAGTGATATTTTTTAAAAATAAATACTGACAATTTTTACTTGTGTTTGAATTATTTCTTGGCTTAGCTGAGGTAAGGGGATAGGGGACATGCAAATTGAGAAGGAGAGAGGAGGCAAGGGAGTGGAAAAGGCTCAAAGTTTGAGTGGAGTCCTAAGCATTCCAAAGGTAGTGACAGGGACTAGGGAAGGGCTGGGGGAGGGAGATTGGGAGAGATATGAAGGTTTTAGCGGGAAAGTAGAGGAAAGGTTAAGAAGAGAGTTTGGGGGAGGTTGGGAGGAGGCTGGAGAAGGCTCAGGGGGAAGGCTGGGGGAGCTGAGGATGGAGGTAAGGGTCAAGGGAACTTCCTACAAAAGCAAAGAGAGTGCTGACAGAGACACCAAACAGCTTTGAAGGCAAACTTCTTGGGCTTCACAAGTTAACCAAACGAAGAAGAGCACTAGAGCAGATAATGAGATACCTCAGTGACCCAGCCCTCCCAGTAACATGACAAGGTCTTAGTCCCTGCAACAGAAATTTGCCCTAGAGCTCATGCCCATTAATCTGTTTCTGCAGTACACAGGAGCAGGGTGGCAGGAATCAGCTCTCAACACATACAGATCATTATAGCCAACTATATCTCTTCTATACGTACAGCTTGCCCTGTCCTCTATGCCCTGCCTGCATGACAGACAGGGAGAGCCAAGTCAGGGAAAAGAACTTAAGTCTTTGTGAGCTTGAGAGGGATTAGTATCCTGACTTAAACAACACACTCGTGCACACACACACACATACAAACTTCAAGGTAGGGTAATGGAGGGAGTGGATGGCATCTCCAGCTGAGATGAGAGAAGGAGTGGTCCAAACTGACCCTAATGCTTTTCTTCCGTGTTTTCAAAGCCTTCTTGGGAATGTCTCTCTTTGAGGAAACTTAAAGGGGATTCATCCTCTTACTTACACAAATGATCAAATAAATGATCATAAGCCTAGAATAATATAGAAGACAGACCATTAGTTGAACCCCTACTATGTTCTAGCTACAATACTAGGCATGTTACACATTACTTCTCAGAACAACCCAGTGAAGTAGGCATATTTGCTACTGTTTTATCAGTGAGCAAATAGAGACCCAGCAAGGCTAGTTCACTTGCCTAAAGTCACATAGCTAGTAAGTAGTAAAGGCCTGTTCGGTCAAAGCTTGGGCCCTTTTCCCTACAACATATCAACTTCCCTAATTCAATGGGGAGGGTCAAACAAGATTGTGACAGCAGGGAGTTAAGTGAGATAACCTTATAAAAGAGCGAAAAACTCAGAGGGAAAATCTCAGGAATCATTTGGGTAGTAGCTCTGTTTTCCTGGTTTCCTTTCTCTCACTCCCAGGCTTCTCAAACCCCATTCACTATCAAACTTGCCTGATTATCACTTGGAAGATTTCCTTTTGTAAGCCCCCTTTCAGATTCCTCGGTATTTTTTTACAAGAGGTGGGGATCCATGGACATTCAGTTATTGGCAGGACCTGTGCATTACATAGCAGTGTATTCACCATCCCTCAGATTGTCTACCTATCCACTTCCATGATCAAAATAAACCCTATGAAGCCTTAAATTCCACTTCTTCTAGCCCTCACTGGCCTCCCCTTCCTTCCCTGTACAGTCTTAGTATTTTTGGTGTTATAAACCTCAATGTGATATGTGGAGGCCTTTCTCTAGGTATATTCCTACATCCTCCATCCTCTCCACACACACACAGCCTGGTGCAGGGATAGAATCTTCCACATCTCTACCCTTGACAGTATAGCCTAGAATAGTACCTGGTACATAAAAGGTTCTCCATAACAACTAATTCAACAACATTAAAATATCATTACCCAGAGAGGGAGGTTTATTTGTATATGATGGGCTCTTCTTGTTTTAACTCCTACTCAACTGCTCATCTCAACTCCCAAGACCAAACACTGTTTGTTAATGTGAAAATTAGCATAGAAAAAAATAACTTAAACTTCTACAAAGAAAAAAAAATGTGTTTTTTTGTCAAACTTCCTTGAAGCTTGGATGAGGAATTCGCTGGTTTTCCCAGGACTGAGGGGTTTCATGAGACACAGAGCTTTTTCTGTTAACACTGGGATAGTTCTGGGCAAACTTAGATGGTTGGTTACTGTGATAGTTAATGTTGTGTCAACTTGGCTAGGCCATGATTCTCAGTGTTATGTAATTATCCTCCATTTAGTGACCTGATGTAATTATCCTCCATTTTGTGATACAATGTAATCACCTCCATGATGTGATCTGATGTGATCAACCAATTAGGAGTTTCCCCAGGATTGTGGCCTACACCCAATATGTATATGGATGTTACGGCAAAGCTCGCTTGCTTGCTCTGGAACCTGTTTCCAACTTATCATCATCTGACCTCCGGTTCTTGGGACTTGAGCCAGCAGCCTGTCACCTGATCTGCCAATTTCAGGATTCACCAGTTCCTGCAGCCCTGTGAGCGAGCAGCCTACCATCTGACGTACCAATTCTGGGTTCATCAGCCCCTGTAGCCATGTGAGTCAGGAGTAGTCTCCATCTTATGCCTGACCCACGGACTTTGGGACTTTCCAGTTTCCACAACAGCCTGAGCCATTTCCTTGAGATAAATTTCTCTCTTTCTCTCTCTCTCTCTATATATATATATATGTGTATCTATATATATATATCTATATATATATCTATGTATACAAATATATGCTTCACTGGTTTTGCTTCTCTAGAGAACCCAACGTAAGACGGTCAGCCTATCTGGAGCTACATTTTTCTATCTGACTTTAGTGGTTTATTTAACTACAGTGCAATTTTCTATTTCATGAACAGGGATTTTCCCAAGCATCTATTGCCTAATCATAGAATCACAGAATTTGTGAGTTGGAAAAGACTCAAGAAGTCTATTATCTTTATTTTACAGATGAGGGAACTAAGGAGGCTCAGAGAAAGAAAAGTTACTTAGTATATCTCTGTCTTATCCCAATCCACTGGCTTCAAACTCCGTCTTCTCTTTTCACCATAAGCCATTGTTCTACCATAGTAGTTAAAAATCGAGTATACGGCTAGGTACTGTGAATAGTGCTTAAAGTATGACATAAGAGGACTACAATGTAGTCAAAGAGAAAAAATTAGCAAGCATTAGGCAACTAGCATAAATAATCAAATGTTAAATTGTGTGGTGGCAACAGGCTATTGTTAACTTCCTGCCAAATGTACCAAACTGAAATATTGTACTAGCTGATAAGACTAACAATAATAGCTACCGTTTAATGCTCACCTGGTTTTTTGCTTTTTGTCAGACACTGTGTTGGGTGGTTCAGATCTTTTCAAAGGTCTGTAAGGTAGATATTAGTAGCTTCATTATGCAAATCAAAGATGTGAAGCCCGCTGAGGTGAGGTCACTTGCCAAAGGTTATACTGCTAGGAAGTGGTGGATCTTGAAAACAAACTTGGATGTGTCTCACCCCAAAGCTCTGGTTCTATTCAGTATAACACACTGACTCTCAGGTTGAATGACCCTTACTCTTTATTAACTACCTTAATATTAGTGATTCACTAGACATGAGTTCTATTACCCTAGAAAATATATTAATTTGTTAATTATTCATTCATAATTCATTCAACAAGCATTTATTGAATGTCTACTATGTGTCAGGCACAGGCATGGGGGAAGAGAAGGGGAAAGGGAGAGGAAGAGAGGTACAAAGATGTCTATCTAAGGCATAATTCATGTTTCCTGCTCTGACCACATTCTAATGGGGAAATCTGCAGTGTAACACAGCACTGTGGTATACAGAGGAGAGAACATTAATTCTGCTGTGGAGTTTAGAAAAGGCTCCGCTTCACTGAAGAAGTACATTTTGAGCTGGGTCTTGAAGGAATCTCATTAGAAACAAGAAGGAGGGAAAGACTTTCTAGGTTGATGTCATAGATTGAATTATGTCCCCCAAAAAATGTGTGTATCAATTTGGCTGGGCCATGATTCCTGGTATAATGTGATATTCCTATATGTTGTAAATCTTGCCTCTATGACGTTAATGAGGGAGGATGGGCGGCAGTTGTATTAGTAAGGCAGGACTCAATCTACAAGATTGGATTGTGTCCTGAGGCAATCTCTTGAGGTATAGAAGACAGAAGCAAGCAGAGAGACAGGGGGACCTCATACCACCATGAAAGTGCAGGAGCAGAGCACAAACTTTGGACCTGGGTCTCTGCATGGAGACGCTCCTAGTCTGGGGAAAAAATTGATGAGAAGGCCAACAGAGAGAGAAAATCTTCCCCTGGAGCTGAAGCCCTGAATTTGGACTTCTAGCCTACTTTACTATGAAGAAATAAATTTCTCTTTGTTAAAGCCATCCACTTGTATTTCTGTTATAACAGCACTAGATGATTAAGACAGTTGAGTTAAAAGAAAATCGGTTGCCATCAAGTTGACTCCAACTCGTAGTGACCCCATGTGTGTCAGAATAGAACTATACTCCATATGATTTTCAATGACTGATTTTTCTGAAATAGATCTCTAGACCTTTCAAGGCAGCTCTGCGTGAACTTGAGCCTCCAACTTTCTGGTTAGCAGCTGAGCACGTTAACTGTTCAAGTGCACATGAAGAAGTAAGTTGGAGGTATAAAACATGTTGTCTTCAGAAAATAAAGTTCAATGTCACTGGAGAGTAAGGAGGGGGGAAGATGTGTGTGTGTGTGTGTGTGTGTGTGTGTGTAGGGTGGGGAGTGCTGGAGAGGTAATGAAAGTTAACAATGTTGAGAGTGTCAGGTGTCAGATTAAATACCTATGTATCTGGCTAAGGAGTTCAAACTTTATTCTATTTGTAAAATTGGGCAATTTGGACTGGGGGTTTTGTTTCTATTACTTTTCTTGTGTGTGTGTTGGATATGGGTGTATTTTTATCCCCTGCTTTAAAGCAGTGCACACTCATTTAACAAATTCATATGAGTCAGAAGTGTACAACATAAAGAATAAAAGGTCTCCCTTCCTCCATATCTCACAAACTGGAAAGTTTTAACGTAAGAGACAGACGTGAATAGTTTATATTTTAGAAATTTGATGCTGTTGTTGTTAGGTGTCGTTGAGTTGGGTCTGACTCACAGCACCACCCAATGTACAACAGAACAAAACACTGCCTGGTCCTGCGCCATCCTCACAGTTGTTATTATGCTTGAGCCCATTGTTGCAACCAGTGTGTCAATCCGTCTCATTGAGAGTCTTCCTCTTTTTCACTGACCCTCTACTTTACCAAGCATGACATCCTTCTCCAGGGACTAGTCCCTCCTGATAACATGTCCAAAGTACGTGAGATGAAGTCTTGTCATCCTTGCTTCTAAGCAGTATTCTGGCTGTACTTCTTCCAAGATAGATTTGTTTGTTCTTCTGGCAGTCCATGGTATATGCGATATTCTTCGCCAACACCATACTTCAAAGGTGTCAATTCTTCTTCGGTCTTCCTTATTCATTGTCCAGCTTTTGCATGTGCGTGAGGCGATTGAAAATACCATGGCTTGGGTCAGGCGCATCTTAGTCTTCAAGGTGATATCTTTGCTTTTTAACACTTTAAAGAGGTCTTTTGCAGCAGATTTGCCCAGTGCAATATCTCCTTTGATTTCTTGACTGCTGCTTCCATGAAATTTGATAATGATGTGGAAAATGACACGACAGAAACTGACAAAGTTAAGTACTCTCATTCCTCCTTACCTTCTGAGGCTTATGAAAATGCGTTCAAATTGTCAAAAGCAAACAATTAAAAGTAAATTAAGCTCAATTTTCCTCAAATATGTATTTTAATTTTTTATTGTGAACAAGGCAGTGTAGTAGACATAAACATATACAGGACAAGACCCCTATCATTAAGAATTTTGCAATCTAATAATGCACAAAGGTTCATGAATGATTTTTAAAAAGCTACCTCTCCATCTGGGCTTCTTCAGTTTCAAATTTTAAAGAATCTCTAAACTAGGAGTTTTTTTTTAAATCTATATATTTTGCAATATTTAGCACAGATGAAAAGAAGACAGTTGCTTCTTTAGCTAAGTTTTCTGAGTTTAAACTTTAAGGGGAAATTAATCTTCATATATATTTGGTAACCTTTCTTTTTTTAATGAACGTTTCATATTGCATGCTATTAAAATACAGCTGGAGTAGTAACAGTCACTGCATAGAGGGATTTATGTGCATCACAGTTCTTAAAGTACCTGTGTATTTATAAAACTATGTTTTAAAATGTTTTGTAGGAACAGATTATTTTAAATATTATTAGTGCATTAAATGTTGATATCTAGCATTCTGCTATATATCATATATTAAATTACATAAACAATATAGGGGTCAGAGCACAGCAGTCACAAGATTAAGATTCAACTCCTAGTTTTGCAAATTACTGGCTGTACAACCTATTTCATCTATGAAATAAGGACAATAACACTTGCTTTATGTATCCAACATGGTTATAGAAAGCATGAAATGAGAAAACTCATGTTAAAAAAGTATTATGAAGGATGAAAAATGTCATATAAATAAAAGATATTTTTATAATAAATTATGCTTGTAATAATGATCCCAAGAGCCTTCAAGATACTAAAATCTTGATAAACTTCAATCCAATTTCACAGACTTTCAGTAAGTACTTTCTATGTGTCAGGAACTGTGTTTTGTCAATAAAAGCAAGATTCAATTAGTTTTCATAGGATTATTATATTGAATAGTCTTAAAAATTACTATTAAAATTATTTGAAAACAGGAATAACAATTTTGGGTATATATATTAGCACCTTGTTTACCAGAATACTATCTAAACTGCCAATTCCTTCTTGGGACATGTCAACAAAATGATACTACTGTATTGTTGTTGTTAGGTGCCGTCGAGATGGTTCCAACTCATAGCAACCCTATGTACAACAGAACGAAACACTGCCCAGTCCTGCTCCATCCTCACAATCGTCACTGTGTTTGAGCCCATTGTCGCAGCCACTGGGTCAATCCATCTCATTGAGGGTCTTCCTCTTTTTCACTGACCCTCTACTTCACCAAGCATGATGTCCTTCTATAGGGACTGGTCCCTCCTAATGACATGTTCAAAGTACATGAGACAAAGTTTAGCCATCCTCCCTTCTAAGGAGAATTCTGACTGTACGTCTTGTCTTCCAAGACAGGTTTGTTCTTTCTTCTGCCAGTCCATGATATATTCAATATTCTTCACCGACACCATATCAAAGGCATCAATTCTTCTTTACTCTTCCTTATTCATCATCCAGCTTTCACATGTATATGAGACAATTGAAAATATCACGGCTTGGGTCTGGCATACCCAAGTGAAATCTTTGCTTTTGAACACATTAAAGAGGTCTTTTCCAGCAGATTTTCCCCCAATGCCATATGTTGTTTAATTTTGTGACTGCTGCTTCCATGGGTGTTGATTGTGGATCCAGGTAAAATGAAATACTTGACAACAGTAGTATTTTTCACATTTATCATGATGTTGCTTATTGGTCAACTTGTGAGGATTTTTGTTTTCTTTATGTTGAGATGTTATCCATATTGAAGGATATAGTCTTTGCTCTTCATTAGTAAGTGCTTCAAGTACTCTTCACTTTCAGCAGGCAAAGCTGTGTCATCTGTATATCGCAGGTTGATAGTGAGTCTTCCTTCAACCGTGGTGCTATGTTCTTCTTCATATAGTCCAGCGTCTCGGATTATTTGCTCAGCATACAGATTTAATAAGTATGGTGAAACCATACAACCTTGATCCACACCTTTCCTGATTTTAAGCCACTAAGTATCCCCTTGTTCTGTTTGCAATGATTCAAAATGACAAGAGAGAGCTGCAAAAATCCATCAATAATGGGAACATGGAATGTACGAAGTATGAATCCAGGAAAATTGGAAGTTGTCAAAAATGAAATGGAATGCAGGAAAATCAATATTCTAGGCATTAGTGAGCTGAAATGGACTGGTATTGACCATTTTGAATTGGATAACCATATGGTCCACTATGCAGGGAATGACAAGTTGAAATGGAATAGTGCCACATTCATCGTCAAAAAGAACATTTCAAAATAGTCCGTCACAAAAAGACAAATATCATATGAGACCACTATTATAAGAACTCAAGAAAAGGTTTATACACAGAAAAAAAGCATTCTTTGATTGTTACGAGGGTGGGGAGGCAAGGTACAATCACTAATTAGATAGTAGACAAGGATCAACTTCAGTGAAGGGAAGGACAACACACAATACAGGGGAAGTCAGCACAACTGGACCAAAGCAAAAGCTAAGAAGTTTCCTGGACACATCCAAACACTTTGAGGGACAGAGTAGCTGGGGCTGGGGCCTGGGGACCATAGTTTCAGGGGACATCCAGGTCAACTGGCATAACAAAGTTTATTAAGAAAGTATTCTACATCCCAATTTGGTGAGTGGTGTCTGGGATCTTAAAAGCTTTCGAGTGGCCATCTAAGATACATCAATTGGTCTCATCCCACTTGGAGCAAAAGAGAATGAAGAAAACCTAAGACACAAGGAAAATATTAGCCCAAAGGACTAAAGGACCACATGAACCAGAGACGCCACCAACCTGAGACCAGTAGAACTAGATGGTGCCCAGCTACCACCAATGACCCCCCTGACAGGGAACGCAACAGAGAGTCTGGGGTGGAACGGGAGAAAAGTGTAGAGCAGAACTCAAATTCATGTATAAAGTCCAGACTTATTGGTCTGACAGAGACTGGAGGAACCTCTGAAACTATGGTCCCTGGATGCACTGTTAATGCAGAAATGAAACCATTCCCAAAGTTCACTCTTCAGACAAAGATAAGACAAGACTATAAAACAAAAAATAATACACGTGAGGAATGTGCTCCTTAGTTCAATAAGATATATGAAATCAAATATGCAACTCCTGTTCAAAAGCAGGATGAGAAGGTAGGAAGGGACAGGAACTAGTTGGAAAGACAGAGGGAACCTGGGGGGGAAAGGGAGAGTGTGCTGTCACATTGTGAGTATTGCAACTAACGTCACAAAACAACATGTGTATAAATTTTTGTATGAGTAATTAAAAAAATTACTCTCCCTACAGAAAAGCATGTGAAATCATTGTACATATAAATTATTTGCTTACCCACTGCCAATGAGATTTTAGGAAGACAGCAAAATTATATTTTCATCTACTATCACTACCAAAATCAGATTACAGAGATAAGATATTTGAGTGCCATCACACAGTTTGTACTCTATTTGAATTACTGCCGTCTCAAATTTGTCATTAAAAAAAGAAGAAAGAAAAAGGTTTCTGTACCAGATGCTTAGAAAGCTTCCTGGAAATTTTACTATTATAGGAATACGATTTTGAATGGATCCAATTGATTCCATATGCTCATAGAGAAATTTCTATTAGCATATTTCAATGTCTGGAAGCTATTGTTGGTGTACTAGATTTCCAGAAAAGTGAAGACCAGAATGCACTTGTTTACACTGCAAGTCAGCCAATTTCATGGATCAAATTCTGGATATACTTCAGAATCCATGGTCCAGGTTGCACACATGATGTGTGTCTGAGTGTGTGGGGACACATGTGCATTTTTGTGGTACTTAACCTTGCATTAGATTATTGTACAAAGCACTTTATGTACCTCATCTCATTGTATTTGCACACTACCTCTCCCAACGTACATGCTCAATAAATATGTATAGAATGATCACATATATATATAGTAACCTAATCCCACAAGTAAATGTATTTAATAAAATATAGTTAATTAATAAAATAGAAAAGAACATTTCAAGACCTATCCTGATGTACAATGCTGTCAGTGATAGAATAATATCCACCTGTGTACATGGAAGACCATTAAAAAGGACTATTATTCAAATTTACCACCAAACATTAATGCTAAAGATGAAGAAATTGAAGATTTTTACCAACTTCCACAGTCTGAAATTGATCAAACATCAATCAAGATGCATTGATAGTTACTGGTGATTGGAAAGCAACAGTTGGAAACAAAGAAGAAGCATAAGTAGTTGGAAAATATGGCCTTTGAGATAGAAACAATACCAGAGATTGCATGATAGAATTCTGCAAAACGAACAACTTATTCATTGGAAATACCTTTTTTCAACAACATAAAAGACGGCTATACACGTGTACCTCACTGGATGAAATACACAAGAATCAAATAGACTACCTCTGTGGAAAGAGACATGTAGAAGCTCAATATCAACAGTCAGAACAAGGCCAGGGGTCAACTGCAGAACAGACCATCAATTGCTCATATGCAAGTTCAAGTTGAAGCTGAAGAAAATTAAATCAAGTCCACAAGAACCAAAGTATGACCTTGAGTATATCCCACCTGAATTTAGAGACCATCTCAAAAATAGATTTGAAACATTGAACACTAATGACAGTAGACTAGACATGTTGTAAGATATCAAGGAGATAATATATGAAGAAAGCAAAAGGTAATTAAAAAGACAAAAAAGAAAAAAAGGACCAAAAAGGATGTCAAAAGAGACTCTGAAACTTGTTCTTGAACATAGAGTAGCTAAAGCAAAAGGAAGAAATGATGAAGTAAAAGAGCTGAGCAGAAGATTTCAGAGGGTGGCTCGAGAAGACAAAATAAGGCATTATAACGAAATATGCAAATATCTGGAGTTAGAAAACCAAAAGAGAAGAACACGCTCAGCATTTCTCAAGCTGAAATAAATGAATAAAAAATTCAAGCCTTGCGTTGCAATACTGAAGGATTCTCTGGGCAAAATACTGAATGACGCAGGAAGCACCAAAAGAAAATGAAAACAGACAGTTCCGGCAAAATGGCGCTCTAGGCAGAAGCACCACACCGTCCCTCCACGGCAAAGATCTGAAAAACTAAGCCGAACAGAGAATACAACAATCCTGAAACCCTAAAACATCAAATGAAGAGAGAAAGAATTCAGCCAAGCACCAATTGGAGTGAGAAAACTGACAGAGAACGGAGAGCGAGGAGAGATCCATGCAGAGGTCCCCTACCAGCTAATGCAGTGCGGATCCGCCATCTTGGACTCCTATCGGAGACCAGCAAACAGGGGGTACGAGAAAGCAGCCTGATGGAGCTTCCAGCAGGAGACAAAACAACCGGTAATTGGCAATACATGCTTTCCCACCCCCCACCCCTCTACGCCCCGCCTCGGCCTCCTCTGCTTCCCGCAGCCACAGTCTCTTGACCGGGAAAGAGTGGCTGCTTGGATTCCACACACCCGAACGGGTGGCTCTCTGAGTGCCATTTGTTGGCTGCTGGTATTGCTTTTTTTCCGCTTCTTTTTATATCTTCCCTGCCTCCCCCCCACTTCCCCCTCCTTTCGCTCGAGTACCTTGCTCCATGCGCCATCTTTGCTTCTTCCTGAGGGGCTGCAGAGCTCCGGTAATTTGTGATATATGCTTTCCCAC
>NW_004443996.1:12907664-12917502 GCF_000243295.1 Trichechus manatus latirostris
TTTGAATGAGAGTTTTGCAGGATATATTATTCTTGGCTGGCAATTTTTTTCTTTCAAGGTTTTATATATGTCATCCCATTGCCTTCTTGCCTGCCAAATAATCCGAGGTTAGTCTTATTGTTTCTCCTTTGTATGTGACTTTTTTTTTCTTGAGCTGCTCTCAGGATTCTTTGTTTGTCTTTGGTTTTAGTGAGTGTGATTATAATATGCCTTGGTGATTTTCTTTTGGGGTCTATCCTATATGGGGTTCATTGAGCTTCTTGGATGATCAGCTTTTCATCTTTCATGATATTGGGGACGTTTTCTGTCAGGAATTATTCAAGGATCCTCTCTGTGTTTTCTGGTTTCTCCCCTTGTTCTGGAACTCCCATAACTTGCAGATTTTTGCTTTTGATTGTATCCCATATAATTCTCAGGGTTTCTTCATTTTTATTCATTCTTTTTTCTGATTTTTCCTCAGAGTTGTATCCATGTGTTCATCTTTAATTTTACTGACCCTATCTTCCATTGTTTCAAACCTGCTCCTCAGCCCTTCTATGACACTGTCTATTTCTGAAATTTTGTTGTTTATGTTTTGGATTTCTAATTGTTGTTTTGGTATAATTTCTAGTTGTGAATTTATTTTGGCATTTTGTTCCTGCATTATTTTTCTGAATTCTTCCATTTTTTTGTCTGTATGTTCCCTGAATTTGTCTGCCTTTTCCATGAATTTGTCTATTTTTTCCTCATTTTTGTCTGCTTTTTGCTTCAACTCTTGGGTAGTTCTGAACATTAGAGATTTGAATTCCCTATCGGGTAGTTCTAGTGCCTTTTCTTCTATTGGAAAGTCATCTGGTGTCTTATTTTGGCTGCTACTGGAACCATCCTGTCCTGTTTTTGTAAATGTTTTGATATTATTTGCTGTTCGGGGTATTCGTTCGTTGTTTTCCTCATTTATTGATTGTAGATTTGTTTGTTTTGTCCTGCTTTTTTGTTTTATTTGGCTTTGAGTAGACGGGCTGTGTGTTCTTTGTTGTTTACTCTTCTGTGGGCACGATACTTTTTGCCTCCTTCTCCAATTTGCCGGGTCAGTTGCTCAGATATGATACAGCAGGGCAGGTGTAGCTGAAAAGGAGTTGCTGGGATGGGCTGTTTATGGCACTTACTATAGCCAGCAGGGTGGACCTATAATCAGTTAGAGCAGATTCCAGTAGCCCATGCCTTGGCTGCTTGGTGGTGTGATGTTCAGCACATGGTGCAGGTAGGCAGGATGGAGGGGGGAGATTGTGACGTGTAGAGCTAAGATGGGTATGGGAGAGAAGAGAGAGAGGAGAGAGGAACAGGAGCCAAAAGCATACAAATGAAAAAGAGTGCTATGGGAGCTTGCCATTGGAGTGGAGAGATGAGAGACTATGAAATGGAAAAAAACAAAAAGGAGAAGAAGAAGAAAAAAGAAAAGAAAAGAAGAAAATGAGTAAATAAAAATTAGAAAGAAAAAAGAAAAGTTTCCAGGACTCACACTGGTGCTGCTTCGAGGCCTGGGGAAGTTGCTCCCAGGCCATGAAGTACAGCCTGGCTAGAAGGTGTAGAGGTGTCACTCAGCACCAGGTATTCAGAGGACAGGAAGAGAAGAAAATTATCGAGAGATGAGAAACTGAGTAATGAAGAAAGACAAAGAGGGAAAAACAAACAAAAAAAAATAGAAAAAAAGACAAGAAAAAACCCAAAAAAACAGGAAAAAAAAAAACAAGAGAAAAGAAATGCCCTCAGGGATCCCTCTGCACATCTGTGCAAACTGAAGGGGTAGGTCCCAAGTCCCACAGTACTTCCTGGCTAGAACTGGCTCCCAATTCAAGAAAAGAAAAAGAAAACAAACAAACAATTCAAAGCAAACAAACAAAAACCCTGGGATCCCACCATTGTGGCAGCACGGGCCAGGAAGCAGTTTCACATTCAAGCGGCATTTCACAGCCTTTCAGAAGAAGCAAAGATGGCACACAGAGCCAGGTATTTGTGAGAAAGGAGGGGGAGGTGGTAAGAGGTAAGGAATAAATCTAAAAAAGTGGAAAAAAGCAACACCAGCAGCCAACAAATGGTACTTAGGGAGCCAGCCAGTGCGGGCAGGTGGAATCCAAGCAACACCCAGTGAAGCTGGTGCTTCCCGTCCAAAAGACTGTGGCTGCAGGAAGCAGAGGGGGCCGAGTGAGGGTGAAGAAGGGTGGGAGATGGGAAAGCATATATCACCGGTTACCTGTTGTTCTAACTCCTACTGGAAGCTCCATGAAGCTGCTTTCTCGTGCCCCCTGTTTGCTGATTTCTGATAGGAGTCCAAGATGGCAGATCCGTGCTACAGTAGCTGATAAGGGACCTCTGCATGTATCTCTCCTTGCTCTGTCTTCTCTGACAGTCTCTTATTCCATTTGGTGCTTGGCTGAGTTCTTTATCTCTTCATTTGATGCTTAGGATTTTAGGATTGCCGTTTTCTGTTTGGCTTAGTTTTTCAGATCTTTGCTGTAGAGGGAAGGCATGGTGTTTCTGACTATAGCACCAAGTTGCCCGGAAGTCCATCTGGGCTGTAATTTTTACTGGAGCAGATTTCCAGGTCTTTCTCCCTCAGAGCTGCTGAGTGGGTTCAAATGGCCAACCTTTATGTTAGCAAATGAGCACTTAAGTGTTCTGACATCCAAACCAAAAAACCAAACCCATTGCCTTCGAGTCGATTCCAACTCATAGTAATCTTATAGGACAGAGTAAAACTGCCCCATAGGGTTTCCAAGGAGTGGCTGGTGGATTCATACTGTCAAACTTTTGCTTAGCAGCCAAACTCTTAACCACTGTGCCACCACCAGGGCTCCATTTTGACAACAGGGCTCCTTAAAACCCAGCATTAAAAAGAAAAACCCAAACCCATTGCCATCGAATCGATTCTGACTCTTAGGAGCCTGGAAATAGTGGTAGAACAGCAATGAAAAGAAGTAGGCGGCCCAAGTGGAGGAAGGTTGCGGAAAAAATCTATCGTTAGCTACTTCATAATTTAGAGACCAGTTGTTTTACCTTGAGTAAGTGCCCATTAAACCCGTTACTGTGGAGGCAATTCTGATTCATGTGGAGCCTATAGGACAGGGTAGAACTGCCCCACAGGGTTTCCAAGGCTGTAAATCTTTATGGAAGCAGACTGCCACATCTTTCTCCTGAGGAGTAGCTGGTAGATTTGAATCGCTGACTTTTGGTTAGCAGCCAAGCACTTAACCACTGCATCACCAGGGCTCCTTTGAGTAAGCACAGCAGTTCTCAAATTTTAGTGTGTATCAGAATCACCTGCAGGACTTGTTAAAACACACATTATCCAGCCCCAACCCCAGCATTTCTGATTCAGTATGTCTGGATACCAAAGTCTCGTTGCCATTGAGTCGATTCAGACTCACAGCAAAGGGCCCAAGAATTTATATTTCTAATAAGCTCCTGGGTAATGCCAATGCTGCTGGTCCAGAAACCACACTCTGAATAAGTGAATAAATGAAAACTCAGGTGAATCTACTTTTTATTTGCTACCCCAAATCTGGAGAAGACAATATATGCCTTCTAAAATACTAAACAAACAAAAACAACCAAATCTATCATTTAGGACAAGCTTTTACTTTTCTAGCCCTCAGTTTCCCTATATATAAAATAAGGTGTTTGGATTATGAAATCCCTAATGATACTTAGGCATTGGCAAAATACAATGCTCCAGGAATTGACGGAATACCAATTGAAAGGTTTCAACAAATGAATACAATGCTGGAAGTGCTCACTCATCTATGCCGAGAAATTTTGATGACAGCTACCTGACCAATAGATTGGAAGAGATCCATATTTGTGCCTATTCCAAAGAAAAATGATCCAACAGAATGCGGAAATTATCAAACAATATCATTAATATCACACACAAGTAAAATTTTGCTAAACATTGTTCAAAAACGGCTGCAGCAGTACATCAACAGGGAACTGCCAGAGATTCAAGGCAGTTTTAGAAGAAGATGCGGAATGAGGATATCATTGTTGATGTCAGATGGATCTTGGCTGAAAGCAGAGAATACCAGAAAGATGTTTACCTGTGTTATATTGACTATGCAAAGGCATTCAACTCTTTGGATCATACCACTTATGGATAACATTGAGAAGAATGGTAATTCCAGAACACTTAATTGTGCTCACGAGGAACCTGTCCATAAACAAGGAGGCAGTCATTCAAACAGAACAAATGGATACTGTGTGGTTTAAAGTCAGGAAAGGTGTGTGTCAGGGTCGTATCCTTTCACCATACTTCTTCAATCTGTATGCTGAGCAAATAATCCCAGAAGCTGGGCTATATTAAAGAGAAGGCAGTATCAGGATTGGAGGAAGACTCATTAATAACCTGTGATATGCAGACGACACAACCTTGCTTGCTGAAAGCAAACAGGACTTGAAACACTTACTAATGAAGATCAAAGACTATAGCTTCAGTATGGATTACATCTTAATATAAAAAAAAAATCCTCACAACTGGACCAATAAGCAACATCATAATAAATGGAGAAAATATTGCAGTTGTCAAGGATTTCATTTTACTTAGATCCACAATTAACGCCCATGGAAGCAGCAGTCAAGAAATCAAAAGATGGATTGCGTTGGGGAAATCTGTTGCAAAAGACCTCTTTGAAGTGTTAAAAAGCAAAGATGTCAAAAATGGGACAAAGCTAAGCACCCTAATACATGGCATAAATAGAACACAAACCATAACTAACAATGCACAAACACCAGAAGGTGAACTGATAACTGGGAGCTCCTAAAAATTAAACACTTATGACAATCAAAAGACTTCACTGAAAGAGTAAAAAGAGAACCTATACACTGGGAAAATTTTTTTAGTCTAGACATTTCTGACAATGGTCTAATTTCCAGAATCTACAGAATACTTCAGCTCCTCAATAATGAAAAGACAAATAATCTAATTAAAAAATGGGCTGAGGATATGAATAGATACTTCACCAAAGAAGACATTCAGGCGGATAACAGATACATGAGGAAATGCTTGCAATAATTAGCCATTAGAGAAATGCAAATCAAAACTACAATGAGATACCATCCTCCCCCCATATTACTGGCACTAATTTAAAAAAATAGAAATAACGAATGTTGGAGAGTTTGTGGGGAGATTGGAACTCTTATGCACTGTTAGTGGGAATGTAAAATGATATAACCACTATGGAAAATGATATGGTGCCTCCTTTGAAAGCTAGAAATAAAAATACTGTAGGATTTGGCAATCCCACTCCTAGGACTATATCCCAGTGAAATAAGAGCCGTCACATGAATAGACATATGCACATCAATGTTCATTGCAGCACTATTCACAATAGCAAAAAGAGGGAAACAATCTAAGTGTCCATCAACAGATGAATGGATAAACAAGTTATGGTACACACACACAACGGAATACTACCCAATGATAAAGAACAATGATGAATCTGCAAAACATAACATGGATGAATCTGGAGGGCATTATGCTGAGTAAAATAAGTCAATCACAAAAGGACAAATATTGCATGAGACCACTATTATAAAAACCAAGCAAAAGTTTTCACACTGAAAAAAAAATCTTTGACGATTATGAGGGAGGGGAGAGTTGGGGAGGTGGAATCACTAAGTAGATAGTAGACAAGAGTTATCTTTGGAGAAGAGAAAGACAACACACAGTATAGTAGAAGTCAGCACAACTTGACCAAAGGAAAGCCATAGAAGCTTCCTAGACACAGCCAAAAACTTTGAGGGACTGAGTTACTGTGGTTGAGGCCTGGGGATCATGGCCTCAGGGGTCATCTAGGTTGACTGGCATAACATAGCTCATAAAGAAAATGTTCTCCATCCTACTTTCATGAGTAGTATCTGGGGTCTTAAAAGCTTTCAGTCAGCTGTCTAAAATACATCTATTGGTCCCATCACGTTTGGAGCAAAGGAGAATGAAGAAAACCAATGACAAAAGGAAAATATTAATCCAGTGGATTAATGGACCACATGAACCACAGCCTCCGCCAGTCTGAGCCCAGAAGAACTAGATGGTGCCCAACTACCCCCACCGATCGCTCTGACAAGGATCACAATAGAGACAGCAGGAGAAAAATATGGAACAAAATTGAAATTCATGAAAAATGACCAGACTTACTGGTCTGACAGAATTAAGAAACTCCCGAGACTATGGTCCCACGAACTCCCTGCTGACTCAGAACTGAAGTCACTCTTGAAGTCCACCTTTCAGCCATAGATTAGACAGGCCTATAAAACAAGTGATAACACACATGAGGAACATGCTTCTAAGTTCAATCAAGTAGAAGAAACGAAATGGACAACACCTGCCCAAATCAAAGAGGAGAAGGCAGGAAGGGACAGAAAAACTGGATGAATGGACATGGAGAACCCAGAGTGAAAAGGGAAAGGGGGAGAGTGCTAACACATTGCCGGATTGCAACCAATGTCACATAATAATTTGTGTATAAATTTTTCAATGAGAAACTTATTTGCACTGTAAACTTTCACCTAAAACACAATAAAAATTAAAAAAATAAAATAAAAAAGCAAAGATTTCACTTTGAGGACTAAGGCGCACCTGATCCATGCCATGGTATTTTCAATCGCCACATATGCATGCGAAAGCTGGAAAATGAATAAAGAAGACCTAAGAAGAAATGATTCTTTTGAATTACGGTTTTGGCAAAGAATATTGACTATACCATAGACTGCCAGAAGATAGAACAAATCTGTTTTGGAAGAAGTACAGCCAGAATGCTCTTTAGAAGGGAGAATGGCCAGACTTCCTTTCAAGTACTTTGGACATGTTATCGGGAGGGAGAAGGACATTATGCTTGGTAAAGTAGAGGATCAGCAAAAGAGAGGAAGACCCTCAATTAAATGGATTGACACAGTGGCTACAATGATGGGCTCAAGCACAGCAAAGGATTGTGAGGATGGCACAGGACCGGGCAGTGTTTCATTGTCTTGTACGTAAGACTGGTATGAGTCGGAACCAACTCGAAGGAACTTAACAACAAAGCAACATATTTTGCCTATTTTCCAATTGTATTGTTTGTTATTTTACTGTTGAGTTTTGAGAGTTATTTACATATTCTAGATACTATTCTCTCTGTTGGACACGTAGTTTGCAAATATTTTCTCCTAGTCTGTAGCTTGTCTTTTCATCCTCTTCACATATGGGCTTTCATAGCGAGAATTTTTTAAAATTTGGATAAACTCCAATTATCAGTGTTTCCTTTTATGGATTGCTCTTTTGTAGTCAACTCTAACATCACATATTCTTGTACTTTTTGTATAAGGTGTGAGGTTTAGGTTGAAGTTTTTTTTCCCCATGGATGCCCCACTAGTCCAGCACCATTTGTTGAAAACACCATCCTTCCTCCATTGAATTACTCTTGCACCTTTGTCAAAAATCTGTTGGAAATATTTTTGTAGGTCTGTTTGTATATTCTTTATTCTGTGCCTCTGATCTATGTGCCAATCCCTCTGTCTTAATTGCTGTAGCTATATGTTGTTGTTGTTGTTAGGAGCCTATGTTCTAATTGTATTGTTTGTTATTTTACTGTTGAATCTTTTTAACTGTTGAATTTTGAGAGTTATTTATATATTCTAGATACTATTCCTCTGTCGGACATGTGGTTTGCAAATATTTTCTCCTCATAGCGACCTTATGTATATCAAAAAGAAACATTGCCTGGTCTTGTGCTATCCTCATAATCCTTGCTATATTTGAGCTCATTGTTGCAGCCACCGTGTCAATCCGTCTTGTTGAAGGTCTTCCTCTTTTTTGCTGACCCTCTACTTTACTAAGCATGATGTCCTTCTCCAGAGATTGATCCTTCCTGATAACAGCTGTGTAGCTATATACCCATTGCCATCGAGTCAATTCAACTAATAGAGACCCTATATAATAAGCCTTCATATTGGGCAGAGTGATTTTCCCAATCAATTTGGGGAGAATTCACATCTGTATTCTACTGAGTCTTCCAATCTGTGAACTTGATATGTATCTCTGTTTATTTAGGTTGTCTTTGATTTATTCCATCAGCATTTTATAATTTTCAGCAGATCCCATATATGTTTTGTTAAGTGCATACCTAAATATTTCATTTTCTTTGGAGTGATTCTAAGTGGTATTGTGTTTTCAATTTCAGTTTCAGTCCCTGGAGAAAGACATCATGCTTGGTAGAGGGTCAGCGAAAAAGAGGAAGACCCTCAATGAAATGGATTGTCACAGTGGCTGCAACAATGGACTCAAATATAGCAATGATTGTAAGGATGATGCAGGACTGGGCAGTGTTTCATTCTGCTGTACATAGCGTCTCTATGAGTCTGAACTGACTGGACAGTACCTAAGAACAACAAAATAATACTTAGGTCTGTGAAATGTTAAGATCCTACAAAAACCATTGGTATCATAAGGATTGGAGAGTTTCACAACATAAATCCCAAGAAACCAGCACATTCAGGTATTTTCTAGGTCTTTAGACTATTATTGCACCCCTCTTGCTCCCCTACAGCCACTCCATAATACAGAATTTCACCCCCATGAGACATTAGGCAAAATCCCAACTGGCCTCAATGGGAGTTGTTACCTAAGGATTAAGCTGGAATCTCACCCGTTGCTCTTCTTAAAGCTGAAAAGATGAAATCACTTAACTACATCTAGGGAAAAAAAAAGAAGCTATTCATGGTTTCTGAACACATCTTTAAGTTACAGCTCCAACTGCTTATACATTTGTACTGTTTTCATTGTTAGAAATGTGATTTCCTTCTTTAGGATTATGGCAACAGTCAAATATTGTACTATGAGAATCTTTCCATAGCTGTTCTGAATCATGTACTCCGGAAACATCCTTGGAACATTTGGAATGACTGATGTTTTGTGATTATCTTTCACAGGAATGGGCAATGTAACTGAACAGGTGTGGAGGAGTGGAAAAAGTACTACAGACTCCAGAGGATTTACTTCCCCTAACTGTTTCTGCTACAGGCTGTTCCCGAATAAGTTATTTCATTTTCCTGACCCATTTCCTAATCTGTTAAATAAGGGAGTCACTGTAAATCACAGTAGTTGACCTTGCTTTACAAACCAAAAACTGAGCAGTGTAGCACCCCTAAAAGTGAGAGGAAATAAAAAGAAATAATTCTTATGACAAAAGAGAGAGAATACAGAGGGATGTAAAATAAAATTTCCCCTCTTTATTCTGGCCCTTTATCCAGCTTCCCAGAGGTAATCAGTATTAACAGCTCTTTATGTAACTTTTGGACATTTTCTATACGTACATAAATATATGCCATATGTAATTTATTTTTTACTTTAAAAGGATATATATTTATATTCATATATAAAAACAGATTTTAAAACTAGTCATTTTTTTATATACCCTTGTATCTTTCTGTACTTGTGTTATTTCTTATATGGGATACATTTACAGCAGTTTAATTGAAACTTAATCTCAGATTTTAAACTTATACTAATTGTGCTTTAGAAGTGTTTTCCATACATATTGAAAAGTAACTATTATGCACAAAAGTATAACTAATATTTCTTTTTTTTCAAAGGTTTGGTTTGGTTTTTTTTTATTATTGTACTTCAGGTGAAGGCTTACAGAACAAATAGTTTCTCATGAAACACTAGTACACATTGTTTTATGACATTGGCTAACAACCCCACAACATGTCAACCCTCTAACTTCTCAACCTTTTTTTTTTGATGAAAATACACATAGCCAAAGATACACCATTTCAAAAATTTCTATATGCACAATTCAGTGACATTGACTACACTCTTCCAATTGTGCTG
>NW_004443996.1:12917602-12931378 GCF_000243295.1 Trichechus manatus latirostris
CATTTTCTTCCACTGGAGAGTCATCTGGTGTTTTATTTTGGATGCCTACTGGAACCATCCTGTCCTGTTTTTGTAAATGTTTGGATATTGTCTGCTGTCTTTGGGGCATTCAGTAGTTATTTTTCTCGTTTATTGATTGTAGATTTGTTTGTTTCATCCCTTTTTTTTTTAATTTGACTATGAGCAGGCGGACTGTGTGTTCTTTGTTGTTTGCTCGTCTGTGGGCACAATTCTTTTCGCCTCCTTCTCCAATTGGCAGGGCCAGTCACTCAGATATGGTACGGCAAGGCAGGTCTAGCTGAAGAGGTGTTACTGGGATGGGTTTTTTGTGGCACTTACTACAGCCACCAGGGCAGGTCAGTAATCAGTGCAGGGCAGGTTCCAGTAGTCCATGCCTGTGCTGCTTGGTGGTGTGGTGTCAAGCACACGGTGCAGGTAGGCAGGATGCAGCGGGGAGATTTTTATGTGTGGAGCGGTTGTTTTGTCTCCCGTTGGATGCTCCGTGAAGCTTCTTTCTTGTACCTCATTTGCTGGTCTCTGGTAGGAGTCCAAGATGGCAGATTTGCACTGCATTAGCTGGTAGGGGACCTCTGCATGAATCCCTCCTTGCTCTCCGTTCTCTGTCAGTTTTCTCACTCCATTTGGTGCTTGGCTGAGTTCTTTATCTCTTCTTTTGATGTTTTAGGGTTTCAGGATTGTTGTATTCTCTGTTCGGCTTAGTTTTTCAGATCTTTGCTGTGGAGGGACGGCGTGGTACTTCTGCCTAGAACATCAGTTTGCCAGAACTCTATAACTAATATTTCATGATGTTAAATTAGCGTCACTCCAAGATACAGACACACACACATATTATCAGTATTTTTATATTAGTTGTCACTCCTACAAAAATCCAACCAGTCACTGGATTAAATTATTTTTAAATTCCCATACAGATCTATGATTCTGGTAGTTTCATTTAATTTGTTTTACTCCAAAAAGCCTTCAAGTATGTGTATTTTGTAAAAAATACAAATCCACTTAACATAATGTTTTCAAGGTTCATCCATGTTGTAGCATGTCTCAGTATTTCATTTCTTTATATGGCTGAATAGTATTTCATTGTATAGATACACTACATGTTGTTGATCCATTCATCTGTTAATAGATATTTTGGTTGTTTCAACTTTTTGGCTATTATTAATAATGCTGCTATGAGCATTCATGTACAAGTATTTCTTTGAACACTGGTGTTCAATTCTCTTGGGCATATACATACCTAGGAGTTAAGTGAAAGAAGTCAGACACAAAAAGCCATATATTGTATGAATCCATTTACATGAAATGTCCAGAATAGGCAAATCCATACTAACAGAAAGCAGAATAATGGTTAGTAAGCAGTGGGGGAAAAAGAAATGGGGAGTGATTGCTTAATGGGTACAGAGTTTCCTTTTGGGAATGTTCTGGAAATGTACAACGTTGTAAATGTACTACAAGTCACTGAATTGTACCCCTTAAAATGGTTAACTTTATGTTAAGCAAATTTTACCTCAATTTAAAAAAAATCCACATAGTTTATGTTACATTATACTATATCCACATACTTTCTTTAAAATCATTTTTATTTTGAAATAATTTTAGATTTACAGAAAAGTTACAAAGTAGTACAGTTTTCCTATACCTTTCACCCAGCTTCCCCTAATGTTCACATCTTCCATAACCATCGTACAATGATTAGGAACTTTGGTATAATGCTATTAATTAAACTAAAGAAGTAATTCTAATTTCACCAGCTTTTCTACTAATCTCCTTTTTGTGTTGCAGGATCCAATCCAAGACCCCAGATTGCATTTAGTTGTCATGTCTTCTTAATCTCTTTCAGTCTGTGAGAGTTCCTCAATCTTTCCTTCTCTTTCACAGTCTTGACACTTTTGAAGAGTATTTATTGGCCTGTTGTTTTGTAGGATAGCCTTCAGTTTGGGTTTGTCTGATGTTTTTTCTTGATTAGATTGGGTTTAACCTTTTTTTTTTTTTTTTTTGCCAAGAATACCACACAAGTAATATTGTATCCTTCTCAATGCATCATACAAAGGGATGCAAGTTGTCAATATGTCTTATTGCTGGAGATGTTAACCTTGATCACAAGGTTAAGGTGTTGTCTGCTAGGCTTCTCCACTGTAAAGTTATTATTTTTCCCTTTGTAATTCACAAGTACTTTGGAGAATACCTTCAAACTTTTACCCACTAATTTTGACATCCATTGGTGGATCTTGCCTCTAACAAATATTAGTTATTATGGCATTTACCTAATGATATTTTTTAATTTCCCTCTTTTACATGTGTTAATTGGAATTCTTCTGTAAGGAAGAACGTTCCCCTCTTCTTTATTTATTTACTTATTTATCTGCTTATTTAATTAAATTAGTATGGATTCATATAGATATTTATTTTATATCATATAGTTTTAATAGTCTGCATGTCCCTATGGACATCTCAGAAGTCCCTGGATGGAATAAATGGTTTGTACTCGACTATTAACCTAAAAGTTCGTGGTGCAAACTCACCCATTGGTGCCACAGAAGAAAGTCCTGGTGATCTGCTTCCAAAAGGTCACAGCTAAGAAAACCCTATGGAGCAGTTCTAATCTGTCACACATGGGGTAGCCATGAATCAGAATTGACTTGATGATATAGGGTATAGGCATTTTATTCCCCAGCTCTTCCTTTTAAGCATTTTGGTTAGCATATTGTTTGCCCTATCTCTTATTCATTACCCAAGCAACCATGAATTTAAACAATTGCCTCTAGCTTTTCCCGCTGGGTGACTTCCAAGTCAGGTCAAATAAAAACAGCCTTGCAAGTAAGTCTTCCAGTAACACATCAGACAAGTCAAATAATGACAATTATCTGGGAATGGGACAATGAAAGAGCTACATCCCCATTCTTCCCCTTGCAGTGGCTGTGAGGCTACTGGTTTTTACTATGATTGTGAGTTGTTGGTTTTCAAGGCTACTGACAGATGGAAGTAGGGGGAGGTGAGAATAGGGTAAGTAGTAATGTCACAAAGTTCACTATTCTTCCTGAGATTCAGCCGGTTTACTTGAATCTCTTCCCAGATTGTTATAAGACGTTGGTTAATTTACAGAGTTCTAAAAAGTTGATTCTGAAAAATTTTGTCAGTGTTTTCCATTGCTTCATGGAGAAGAGAATTTTCAGAGGTCTTTACTCTGCCATTTTCACCAACATCGCTTTGCCTACATTTTAAACATACTTGATTGCACTAAAAATGATGAAGAATTATAATATCAGTAAATACTTGAATAATTCTTGTTGAAGGATACAGTTGATAAAACTACATTATAAAATTATATAAATTAAGTAGTAAAAATTAAATGAAGAATAGCCTGGATTTTTGTAGCCTTGCATCTTTGTATACTTGTGTGAATTTATATTTAAGATAAATTTCAGGCAGAGGGGTTAAATTTACTTTCTTGTATTTTAAACTTCAGCAATGGTGTTTTATGTTTTTCCTGTATTTCTCATAAACAGTGAGAAATATTTTTCACAAATTTAAACCTGATTATATCACAACATTAACATTACACTAGTGCCTCTCCAATTTTATTTAAGTTGCCCCACTTAGAAAATCCCTACCTCCCATGGGATAATACTAACTTTGAGGTCCCATCCAGATCCTCAATTCTAAGAATTTCATTTAATTTTTGTTTTCCCCCAATGCCTTGGACCAAGAATACATAGTAGAATTCAGCATTAAGTAGATAATGGTGCCCCACAGTAGCCACAGATTCAATTTTCACCTCTTTCCATTTTAGGAAATGCTAGCAACTGACCCCAAGAGAAGACTGTTTAGTGTGCTCTGAAGTGAAGGTTTCTGGATAATGTGTACTCATTTCCCTTGGGATACTGATGAGGGGAAAAAAGTGTCACATGGACAAGAACTCCTGGAACCCCATCAGTCTGACAGTGTGAATTAGGCAGGCTTGCTTTGTGTAGGTCCTGGGGTGGGGGGTGGAAAGAAGTAAAGGGGCAATATAAGAAACAGCTGGAAGTATGTCGTTATAGGCATTGTCCTCATTCAAATTTCAGTAGATACTGTTGTAACTTAATAGAGTCAGTTACAGTTGTTTCCCAATCATTCTTTTGTCTCCGATATATGAAGAAAGGTGCTCTGGTGGAGAAGTAATTAAGCACTCGGCTGCTAACCAAAAGGTTGGCAGTTGGAACCCATCAGCCACTCCTCAGAAGAAAGATGTGGCAGTCTGATTCCATAAATATTACAGCCTTGGAAATCCTATGGGGCAGTTCTACCCCGTCCTATAGAGTCACTATGAGTTGGAGTCAACTCCACAGCAATGGATTTGGTTTGATTTTAGTATATTAAGAAATTTAGTATATTAAGGATCAATGTCAGGATAAACTGGAAAGTAGTCCTAGAACCACTACCCAAATCCCTTACCAAATTATGGTTCCCTAGAAGTCTTAGAGGAGCCCTGGTGACACAGTGGTTAAAGCACTTGACTGCTAACCAAAAGGTCAGCGGTTGGAACCCACCAGCCACTCAGTGGGAGAAAGATGTGGCATTCTGCTTCCATAAACATTACAGCCTCGAAAACCCTATAGGGCAGTTCTACTCTGTCTTACAGGGTTGTTATGAGTCAGAATTGACTCCACAGCAATTTTATTTATTTATTTTTTTAAGTCTTAGAGCTCAATATCTTTTTTATCACTCACAAAACAGAGCAAGAAAGAACTGGGTTTGGAGAAATCAGATTTTTTAAGTATTAAATTTGTTTTAATAAGTACTTATTGAGTCACAATGTCCACAGCACCATACTAGGCACAGTTGCAGGTGGCTGGGGAGGATAACCACAAATATGAATGGCATGGAGTCATTACCCTATGGAAAATTTAAGTTTAAGACCAAAACAGCAATCACACACAAGATAAAACATGAGAAGTGCCTATGAACGGTACAAGCAGAATGTTCTGAAGATGCAGAGAAGGATGGAGAGACAGAGTCTTGAAATGGACCATGAAGAACAGATAAGATTTTCCACTAAGGTGGGAACAGGCGTTACATTTTGGAAGAAAATGGAATCCAGTGTGGTCTGTGCATTGAGTACCTTCAGGGGAAAAATGAGTAAGACTTAGAAGCTAGTTGAGGACAGATTTCGGACTTTGAGGTTGTATTTTATTCTGTAGGCAGTGTGAAACCACTGGTTGATATTTTTCAAGAAAGGGACTGACATGATTGGGGTTACACTTTAGGAAGTACTTTCCTTAGGTCATGTACAGAAAAAAAATTACAGAGCTGAGGGATAGTTGGTCATGACAGACAGAAGGAAAAGGTCCAGGTGAGATTTGGCAAGGATCTGGACAATAGTGATTGTAGAACAGAACACTGCAAAACAAGAAAGTTTGGTTTTGATGCCAGTTTTGCCTAGATCATCATCCCCAGACCTGTCCTACCCCATGTCTATCACCACCCCACCACAAATATTTTGCCCTATCCAAGGTTTCTCTCTCTCCCTTGGAACTGTCCTACTCTGAACTCCAGGGTCTTTCTTCAGTCCCAGTACCCTGGACCCTGTTTCTGTTGTCAGCACATAATCAAAGAATGTTAGAATTCAAGATCACACAACTAGTGGCAGAACCAGTGTTTGAATTCAGGCCTATTTGACTCCAAATTTCATATTTTACTCTGTACACCATGATAATGAAACTGGGGCTCAGAAAATGAAAGTGGCTTGCCCATTTCACATGTGAGTTAGTGGCTGAACTGAGGCTGGGATGGAAAAACCAACTTTCATGAAGACCGTTCCAATGTTCCTTCCTATGGGCCACATTGGCAGACCTTCAAGCTGTTAGTCACCCCTGAGGAAACTTAGGCAACAGAGTGCTGTACTGGTGGTATCTGGTCAATTCAGCCCTGCTAACTGAAATTGTAATCAGAGCCCAGTGTGCCCTTAGCCCCTTCCAGCAACATCCCACTCCCCTTAGTTAAACAGACTTAGTCCCCAGCTGTCAGAACAGGTGGTGCATGGAAAGAGCCTGAGAGACCAGCACTGCTGAGAGAAGAGGACAAAAAATGCTGGGGTGTGGGAGAAATCAGGTTACTGAGATGCTGAGTGAAAGAGGGGGTCATGGAACCCTGTTCAAAGGATATGTGGGAGAAAATGGATGAGGGTAAGATGTGTATTTAAGGCAATGTAAAGGAGTCTGATGAGAGGAACAAAAGGGAATGTAAAAGAGCATTGTGTTCTGGATGGGAAACTACAAGTGGAGAGAGGAATGTGTGGGAGTAGTGTAATTAATATCTTAAGGCAGTAATTCTTAGCAGAATCCTATTATCAGACAAAATTTTATGCTGAACCTTTTCCAATAAAGAATACCAAAAGAGTGGAATTTTATTAATATAAATGTAATTTATAAGTTTGAATTATAAATCAATTCATACTATAAATTTAATCAAAAAGATCACAAGTTGAGGTGTTGTTAAATTTGATATGTAACACCTATGAATATGTATTTGAAGTTTTTAATAGCCAAAATACATTTTTAAAACTGCAAATGAAACATTTTAAGACTCCCTAAGCCTTTAATATAACCTACGATTCCACAGAACATACTCTAAACCACTGGCTCAAGGTGTACCTTTTCCTAGGGTAATTTGAAATTTAATAAGGAGGGAAGTCCAAAAGAAAAGTCTTCAACAATTAAACGAATAAGATTTTAATGGAGAAATTTCAGACAGTAGAACGTCTCAAGTAATGTCAAAGGCACTCAGACTGGTGTAAGTGGCAGATGATTTAACAAAAAAAAAAAATCTTAATTATTGTAATTTTATACTTGAAAAAACGAGAAATATCCTATTACTTTGTAATATAAAATACAAAAAGTAAAGCCCAGGAAAATTTTGGCTAGTAGGGCATAAGAGAAAGGCCATGATTCTTAAGGTGGAGAGCCATGACCCTCTTGGTGAAGGGTGATATCAAAATGCCAGGGAGGGATGAAATTTGTATGTTTATCAACTAGAGGCATGCGATTTTTAAAGGATGAAAACATTGTTCTACAACACACACACAAAGTTCATAATAACAGCAAAACAATAAGAAGATATAAAGACTCTAGTTTTTTTTTCTAATATGAACTTCTGTTTTACATTAGCTGAGGTGGATAGATAGAGCTTGGCAATAGTTTCTTTAATTAAAGCAGAGGTTCTTAGCCTGATTAATGGCTCAGAATGTCTCCAAGCCCCCTGAAGTTACATGCAAAATTTCCTATGCATACATGTACATTTTTCTGGAAAGAGGATTGTCTCAGTCATCTAGTGCTGCTCCAACAGAAATACCAGGAGTGGACGGTTTTAACAAAGAGAAATTTATTCTCTCACAGTCCAGTAGGGTACAAGTCCAAATTCAGGTCATTAGATCCAGGAGAAAGCGTTCTTTCTCTGTTGGCTCTAGAGAAAGGTCCTTGTGATGCATCAGTCTTCCCTCAGTCTGGGAGCTTCTCTGAGCAGGAACCTCAGGTCCAAAGGTTGTGCTCTGCTCCTGGCACTTATTTCTTGGTGGTATGAGGTTCCTATGTGTCTCTGTTCACTTCTCTCTTTTATATCTCAAAAGAGATTGCATTAAGACACTATCTTGTCAACCTCATCAGTGTAACCTCATCACAGTGATAGAATTTACAACACATAAGGAGATCACATATAATCTCATCATAGTGATAGAGTTTACATCACATAAGGAAATCACATCAGATTACACAATCATACAACACTGGGAATCATGACCCAGCCAAGGTGACAGATATTTTTGGGGGACACAACTCAATCCATGACAAGGGTTCACAGCTTTCATCAAATTCACAAAAGCTTCATGACCCACCCCACCACCTCCCACCAGAAAAACTTAAGAACCACACAACTGGAGGACCCATCTCCAAGAATGTTGCATGGAGGTCCAGAGGGCAGGGTTTGAAAAAACAAAAACAAAAAGTTTTTTGGAAGGAGGTGAAATTTTCTTAACAAGAAAGCACTATATGATAGGCTTTGAGAGCTCTTTGGCTTCCATGATTGCAAAAGATACCCCTCCAAATTAATGTGAGCTCTTTTTGTGCCTCCTGAAGTAAAGGTTTATATGGAAGGTAACCAACAACAAAGTACTATTCAGAGAGCAAAGTTCTGTGCCAGAAGTGAGGGTTTAGATAAGAAGATGGACCCAGTGCCCCAAGAGCTCATTAAGGAAACTTTATTAAATGAAAAAACAAGGAACTTTTTAACCACATTGATTTTTGAAACTGACCAAAATTTTTAGATATTCAATTTTGACACAATTAATTTCAGATATACATTATAATAGCACCATCTTGTGGGAAGCAGTAGAAATGTATCTCTTTAGATGACTGAACTTAAGTCAGTGTTCTCAAAGTGTGATCCGTGTACCCCTGGAGGTGCCTGAGACACATTCAGGGGTTCTGTGGGGTCAATGTTATTTTTATTATAATACTAAGATTTCATTTGAGTTTTTGATTGGGTTGACAATTGCACTGATGGTGCAAAAACAATGGTGGGTAAAATTGAGCACCTTAGCATGAATCACAGGTATGCCATTGTTGTCTACTCAATTCTGGATTATAGTGACCCTATCAGACAGAGTAGACTGCCCCATAGGATTTCCAAGGATGTAAATCTTTACAGAAACAGATTGCCACATCTTTCTTCCACAGAGGGGCTGGTGGGTTTGACCTTTCAGTTAGCAGTCGAGCACTTAAACCACTGCACTACCAGGGCTCCTCCCTGAATCACAGGTAGTGGCCCCAAATATTATTATCAGTCATTTTGTTCTTCACTGCCACACATTTGCAGGGGAAAAAAGCCAAGTGCACTTAAGAATCTTTGATGAAATAATAAAAAATAATTTTGTTAAATCTCAACATTTGAGTCTCTTTAATATTTTGTGTGACAAAATAAACACACATAAACTATTTCTGACAATTATAAAGTATTAGGATTTATCTCAAGGAAAAGCACTTGTGTGATTGAGTTGTAAGCTGAACTAGTTGCTTTTTACATGGAGTACCATTTTTATTTAAAAGAACAATTGACAGAAAAATTATGATTTTTGTGACTTGGCTATTTGGTAGGTATTTTCTAGAAAAATGAATAAAATGGGCCTGTCATTTCAAGGAAGACAATTGACAGTGTTAGTTGCCAATGATAAAATTTGAGCTTTCATGTTTAAATTAGAATTTTGGAAAACTTGTGTTTTGCTACGGTGAGCTTGACAACTTCCCAATAACTTTTCTGATGAGTTCAGTAGTGATAGTAATGAATGTGGTCTTTTTTAATATTATACAATGAAATGTGTTAACAGTTGGGAGATTTGCACAACTCAGTGAACCAATATTTTCAAAGTGACCAATCAATGCATGACATTACAAAATCAGGCAATACTAAATGAAGCATTCAAAATATAAGTTAGACTAATGGATTTTAAAATAATACAATAGGAACAGTTCCTTGATAAGTTTTTCAGAATCCACATTTCAACTACCCTATCAGAAGCTACTATTTGTCTAGGTTTGATGTCATTTAAGAGAAAAATACCCATACTCCTTTCTTCAGCTACATACCCATGTGCAGGCAGATTTTTTCCTATATTACAACCAAAACAATATTATCCCAGCACATTGAATGCAAAAACACATAAAAGAATCCAGCTATTTTCAATTAAGCCAGACATATAAGATATTTGCAAAAATGTAAAACAATGCCATTCTTTTCACTATTTTTTGTAAATCAGTTTTTTTCATAAAACATGTGTTACTTATGGTAATACATAACTGATTTATTGTTGTTATTTCAAATGGATTGATAAATGAATTTTTTAATTGTTAGTTTTTAATTTTTAATATAGTAAATATCAATATAAACAGAAGTTATTTGGAATCCTCAGTGATTTTTAAGAGTGTAAAGGCATCCTGAGTGTAAAAAGATTGATAACCACTGGTCTAAGTGAAACAACAATTTGGTAAAGGATGAACTAAAAAAAAACACCACTTTTGTAGGAGGAGAGAGTTATTGGCAAACATTTAACTTGAATTCTTTTCCTCTTGGTGAATATAAGAATAAAAAAAACTAAAAGCTAAAATAAACCCTAGAAACTAAAAAAACTATCTTACAATCCAATTTTCTGACTCAAATTAGAAGATGGATGGAATCCATTGGACTTGGGGGAGACTTCTTGAGTTTATGATGGGTATGAGAGACTTTATCTCTTCCTCATAGAGAATGGTCAAATGTAGTTACTTTCCCCTAAAGCTTTAAGTTTATTCCTAAGAAACAAAACTGGAATGATTGGCCCAATGACTTTAAAAGGTTGCTGAGGCTCTGCCAAGGAAGGTTATAAAATCTATCATGGGGGGAGGTGGGGCCAAAATGACAGAGTAGTCAGACGCTTCTGGTGGACCCACAACAAAGACTGGCAAAAACAAGTGATTCCATTATATGTGGCAATCTGGGAGCTCTGAACATCAAAGACAGAGTTGAGGAACTGGACTGAGCGGCAAGGGGATGGAGAGGTGGTTTAGAAGCAGGGAGGAGTTTCCAGACCTGACCGGACAAGAGCGTGAGCCCTTCAGCCCTGATCAGCTAGTGGGTGAGCAGCGAGGCAAGCAAGCAGCCAAGCTTGGGAGGCGCGTTTTCTGCACTGAGGGAGACCCAGCACCAAACACTCTACATGGCCACCCAAAACCAGTAAGAAGCAGCTCTCCATGAAAGATAAGTACTTGCGCACGGCTTACCTGTGAATCAAAAACAACCCCTTAGGGAAAAATCTTTCTCTCATTACTTCCCCACTCCCTGCTCTGCACTAGCTCCTGGACCAGCTTCAGCAATTGCCAAGTCCCCTAGGCTGGAAGTAGGATCGGTCACATGCCCGGAGCCATTCTCCCAGCCTTGGAGAGTAAACAAATTAACAAACAGGGGAAAAAATAAACCGCCAGCTTGCTAAGCCAGGAACCCAGGGTAAGCACAACTCCTTTGCCTAGGCACAGGCATAAGGAATCCACCTACTTTGAGTGCCTTTCCCCCTGCATAAACTTGTGTGGGCCCATCTAAACAGCGTAGGCCCTTATTACCACAGTACAACAGGGTATATACTGGAACTCTAACTTCAACTGTTTCAGCTGTGAAGTGGCAAGTTCTTGACATTTGACACTGCTCTGCCCTTTAATCAGGGTCTTCACCTACCCACATCAGGGACTGAGGACTGGTGGCTCCACCCATGCCACCTAGCCACCTGCGAAAGGGGGCCATGAATAAGAGGTGCCCCCCAGTCCTTACTGCCAACAGCATTAGGTACTTATATTCCAGCTGCAAAACCCACCCACATACACGCTCTAGGGAACACGGACACGCCTTCTTCCTGGACACTTGAGGGTGGCTGTCAGCGCCCTGCCTTGTTCAGAGTGTGTCCCTCTGCTGCAGCCAGATGCCTGTGCCTACACCAATCACCCATGCCTGTCTAGGACTGTAACCGAGAGCCTAAACCACACATTTGGTCGCTATCTACCTGAGCACCTGAGCTGAATCCATACAGGAGGAGTGGGTGGACTCCTGAGATCACATACCTAGTAACAGATCTAACCACCTGGTTTTAGGACATTAGAGCTTCAAAGGTGCCAATAATCAAACTAGCTCATACAAGCAGACCATTTGGGAATATCAGAACAAAACAAGAAGCTAGGACACAGTAAGCAAAGATAAAATAAATAAATATAATAACTTATTGATGGCTTGGAGACAACAGTCAATATTAAATCACATAAAGAGACAATCCATGATGGCTTCAGCAAGCTCCCAAAATAAAGAATCTACAAATTTGCCAGAGGAGGAAAATTTCTTGGAATTACCAGGGCAGAATACAAAAGATTAATATACAGAAAGCTTCAAGAAATTAGGAAGGAAATTAAGCAAAATGCAGAACACGCAATAGAGGAAATTGAAAAGATTAGACAAGAGCATAATGACAAATTTAACAGGCTGCAAGAATCCATAATGAGACAGCAATCAGAAATCCAGAAGATTAACAATAACATTTCAGAATTAGACAACTCAATAGAAAGTCATAGGAGCAGAATTGAGGCAATGGAAGTCAGAATTAGTGAGACTGAAGATAAAGCACTTGACACCAACTTATTTGAGGAAAAATCAGATGAAAGGATTAAAAAAAGTGAAGAAACCCTAAGAATTATGTGGGACACTACCAAGAGGAATAACCTACAAGTGATTGGAGTACCAGAACAGGGGGGGATAACAGAAAATACAGAGAGAATTATTGAAGCTTTATGGGCAGAAAAACTTCTCTGATATCGTGAAAGATAACAAGATATCTATCTAAGATGTTCATAGAAACCCACATAAAGTAGATCCCAAAAGAAAGTCACCAAGACATATTGTAATCAAACTTGTCAAAACCAAAGATAAAGAGAGAATTTTAAGAGCAGCTAGGGATAAACAAAAAGTCATCTACAATGGTGAGTCAATAAGAATAAGCTCGGACTACTCAGCAGAAACCATACAGGCAAGAAGGCAATGGGATGAGATATATAAAGCCTTGAAGGAAAAAAACTGCCAGCCAAGAATTATATATCCAGCAAAACTGTCCCTCAAATAAGATGGTTAAATTAGGGCATTTCCAGATAAAGAGAAGTTTACAGAATTTTCAAAAGCCAAACCAAAATTACAAGAAATACTAAAGGAAGTCCCCTGATTAGAAAATCAGTAACATCAGATAACAACCCAAGACTACAACACAGGACAGAGCAACCAGATATCAATCCAGATAGAGAAGTCACAAAAGGAAATCAAAGCTAACACACTGAAAATAGAGAAACAGATGTTAATATGTAAAAGACGACAACAATAAAACAAAAAAGAAGGTCTTAAAAAAGATAGACAAATTTTTTTTTCATATGGAGAAGAAGTCAAGGCGATATAAAGAAATAAAAGACTGGTATAAACTTAGAAAAATAGGGGTAAATATTCAGGTAACCACAAAGGATACTAACAATCCTAAAGATCGAAATAAAAAGCTAGAAAAATATAAAGACTCAGCAAACACAAAATCAACAACAACAAAAAAGATGAAAAGAAAATACATAAAGAAAAACAACTCCGCACAGAAAATTAACTGCAACAAAGAAACTGTGAACAACACACACAAAAAAGACATCAAAATGACAGTACTAAACTCATACCTATCAATAATTACACTGAATGTAAACGGACTAAATGCACCAATAAATAGAGAGTGGCACTTTGGATAAAATAACACACTCCATCTATATGCTGCCTACAAGAGACACATCTTACACTTAAGGACACAAACTAAAACTCAAAGGATAGAAAAACTATATCAAGCAAACAACACCCAAAAAAGAGCAGAAGTGGCAATATTAATCTCTGACAAAATACACTTTAAAGTAAAATCAACCACAAAGGATAAGAAAGGGCACTATATAATGATTAAAGGGTCAATGCACCAGGAGGACATAACTATAATAAATATTTATGCACCCAAAGACAGGGCTCCAAAATACATAAACTATAACAGCACTGAAAAGAGAGATAGACACCTCCACAATAGTAGTAGGAGACTTCAACACACCACTTTCGGTGAAGGACAGAACATCCAGAAAGAAGCTCAACAAAGACACGGAAGACCTAAATGCTACAATCAACCAACCTGATCTCACAGACATATAAAAAACACTC
>NW_004443996.1:12931478-12942734 GCF_000243295.1 Trichechus manatus latirostris
GAGGAACCCTGGAAAGTATGGCCCCTGGATTCTCTATCAGCCCAGAACTAAAACAATTTCCGAGGCCAACTCTTCAGACAGGGATTGGTCGGGACTGTGGGACATAAAGTGATACTCGTGAGGAGTGTGCCTCTTTGCTCAAGTAGATACAAGAGACTAAATGGGCAGCTTCTGTCCGGAGGTGAGATGGGAAGGCAGAGAGTGTTAGGAGCTGATTAAATGGACATGGAGAATCAGGGGTGGAAAGGAGGAGTGTGCTGTCACAGTATGGGGAGAGCAATTAGAGTCACATAATGGTGTATGTATAAATTTTAGTATAGGAAAAAATATAAATAAATAAATAAAGGCTGATGATGGTAAAAAAAAATCTATCATGGGGGACGCCAGGTCTGGCAATCAGCTACAGAAAACCTAAGATAAGTCTGCTTCTACCAAGGAAAATATTTCCTCGGAAACCATTTATAAGTTTCTCCTTATGTATAGGGAATATAGTACACTAGACTAGACTCCTGTGTTACCTGGGAAAGTCAACTTACCTCTCCGTGATCAGGTTTTTTAATGGATAAAAAGGGAGAATTCCTGCTTCGGAGGGTCAAACAACTGATTATCTGTGATTGCACATGATTCAACATAATAGTTGTCCTGCCTCATTTTTCCTCTCTTAAATGCATCTTAACTACATCTGCCAAATTTGCCCTTCCTAAAAGGGGCAGCTATGATTCCTTTATTTCCTGGCTACCCAATGGCCAATGATTGTCATTGCATAACACTTGTACACCTCAAGACTTTCTGCCTGTGTCTTTTCATATGTTATTCTCTCTACTTAGAATATTTTTCTACATCAAGAACTTAACCTATCAATTCTGGAAAGATGGTGGCATAAATAGATCATCATTCTGACCCCACCCCACAAAATACAACAAGAAATAAATACAACAAGGAAATGTTGCCTGGCCTTGAGGGCCTCTGAATCAGGGAACAGAGGACAGCAGCAAGGAACTGCAAACAGGCAAGAATCAACAAATCAACAAGGGAGTCATACAGTAGGACAATCACTTCTCCAGTCATCCTTGCCCCTCCCCCGAGCTATGTGGGCCCCTGACCTCTGTGAACTGGGGAAGTGGTTCCAGCAAAAGAGCCTGCCTTCCTAACCATCACACCCCCTGCCTGTGTAAGGAGACAGGATCCCAAGCTTCTGCTCTAAAATAAGCAAGGCAGACCTCCCTGGAAGTCAGTTGAGAGCATGAGAGCCCCTCCTCCACCCATTAACTGTGGACTTCCAGGCTGTTGTGAATAGCTACAGAAAGCCTACTGCAGTGGAGCCTATTCTCATAGCCAGCACTCTGCCTGCCTGCTTGCACACTTCATAGCTCAGGCCTCTGAAACCAACAAGACAGACAACCTTGGTGGTCAGTTTGGGTCTGTCTTCTCCCCTTCCAGTCAGCCCTGAGAACTACTGACTGAGGCTGCTGTGTAATAGGAATCAGGTGTCGTGAGTGGGGGCTACACCCATAGCCAACATACTATGGAGGGGAGGGTTCTGATAGCAACAAGGCAGACCTCTCTGGGGGTCCATTCAGAGTGTGCCAGCCCCTTCCCCACCTTGTAACTATCAACTGCTGGACTGATACAAACTCCTACAGAAGGTCTCCTGAAGTAGAGACAAAAGGTGGGTCACTTAAGTGGAAACTGCACCCCCAACCACCACAGGGTTGCTGGGTCTCTGAAACCAACAAGAAAGATCTCTTGAAGGTCCTTCTGGGGAATGCCAGCCCCTCCTCCTACTGATATGGGGGAAAATTTGTCAGTGCTTTTCCTGAATGCCAGCTCAGATATAAGCTGCCTCCACAGAGTAGGGAAGGAAGCCTTGGGCAAAGTTGGAAGGCAACACTCAGCCCCACAGGGGGCTCACTGAGTGTGGGCTTTCCAACTGAAAACATGCTTGCAGAAACACAGCATGAAAGGGAGTAATAACCAGGGAGAAAAGACTGTGCCCCTGGTGGACAGATTGATTAGTGCACAATATCTTGCCTGAGTGGTGGTGCCTGTCAGTGGACAGATTAATCACAGCATGTTTTCTGGTGTGTTTAAGAGACATTGAAAGTTGAAAACTGAGATGTGGAACTTTCGAATCCTAATTAAATCAAAGAGGGAGAAGGAGCTATGACAGAGAGGGAGAGGAGGCAGTAAGCAAAGGCTGAAAGCCGTGCTTGCTTAAAAATTTTTTGCAGAAAGTTGTGTGAGCACAAACTCTAAATACTGGTAGAACTGACAAAATAAACACCCTCGAAATTTACAATGCCCCAACAAAAAATCGCAAGAGACAGAAAGACAAGATAAATAATGGCTCATGGAAATGAACATGACAAAGGGAGTGAAATCAAATCTAATGAGAAGAATGGAAAACTATAATACAACAACATAAACATAATTAAAGAGTTAAGGGAAAATATAAATATCTAAAAGAGATAAGGAAAACAATGCATAAACAAAACGAGTACCTAAAAAAAGAGATTAGAAAACAAACAAACAGAAATATTGCAATTGAAAGGGATAATAACTGAAACACAAAGCACAATAGGAAAATTTAAAAACAGATTTAATTAGGCAGAAGGAAGTATCAATGAATTAGAGGATACGATAGTCAAAATTACAGAGGCTGAAGAGCGACAATAACAGAGGTTCAAGAAGGCTGAGCACAGTTTAATGGAATTATGGGACAGCATTGAGAGACCTAATATAGGCATCATGGGAATTTCAGAAGGAAATGAGAGAAAGAGAAAGGGACAGAAAGAATATTTGTAGAAAGAATGACAGAAAACTTCCCCAATCTGACAAAGGCCATGAATCTACAAACCCAAGATGCTAAAAGAACTCCAAGCAGGATAAACCCAAAGAGATGGACACCGAGACACATCATAATCAGGCTCTCAAAAAATAAACATAAAGAGAGAATCTTGAAAGCAGTGAGAGAAAAGCAAATAGCCACATGTAAAGGATTCTCAATAAGATTAAGTGTCAATTTCTCCTCAGAAACATTGGAGGCCAGAAGGCAATGGAATGATATATTTAAAGTGCAGGGGGAAAAAAAACTGTCAACCAGGAATACTATACCCAGCAAAACTTTCCTTCAAGAATGAGGGTGAAGTTAAAACATTCTCAGACAAACAGAAGCTGAGAAAGTTTATATCCACCAGATGAGCACTACCAAAAATACTAATGGGAATTCTTCAGATGCAAGAGAAAAGAAGCTAGAAAGTAATTCAAAACCATACATAAAAAGAAAGATATCTAGGAAAGGTAATTGCATACACAAGTATAAAAGTTAGTAATAAGGTATTCATGTTTGATAATTCTAATTGTTTTGTCCTTAATGCTTTTTAATGAGAAATGTATAAAAAGGAAGGATAAAATTATGTTTCAGGGCACATGAAATATAAAGATTAATTAGTAATTACAACAACAACATGGGTGGGAAGGAATGGTATAGGTTTAAAATTTCTTGTATAGTACTGAAGTTGGTACCAGCTTACCCTAGGATGTTATAAATACATTTAAATGTAATATTTGTGGTAATATTACCACATAATATTCATCGTAATACATTTAAATGTAGTATTCATGGTAACCACTAACGAAATACCTAAAAAACATACACAAAAGGAAAGGATAAGGGAACCAAAATGGCTCACTTCAATAAATTAACAAAACACAGAAACAGGCAGTAGTAAAAGGAAAACACAAAGAAGCCTTAAGACACACAAAAAACAAATAACAAAATGTCAGAATAAGTCATTTCTTATTGGTAATTACAGTGAATATAAACTGACTAAATGCTCCAGTAAAAAGGTAGAGAGTGGCAGAATGCATAAAAGAAACATATCCCACTATATGCTGTTTACAAGATACACCTGAGACCCAAGGACACAAATAGGTTGAAAGTGAAACGATGGAAAAAACATCCCATGTAAATAATAATCAAAATGGAGCTGGGGTGGCAATGTTATTATCAGACAAAGTAGACTTTAAGAGAAATCTGTTAGAAGAGATAAAAATGGACTTTATATACTGATAGACATTATGTAGTGATAAGATGGTCAATTAATCAAGAAAATTTAACAATCATAAATATATATGCACCCAACAATGGAGCACCTAAATATATAAAGAAAACACTGACAAAATTGAAGGGAGAAATAGGCAGCACTACAATAATAGTTAGAGAGTTCAATACACCACTTTCCATATTGGACAGAACATCCAGAAAGAAGATCAACAAGGAAACAGAGGACTGAATAACACTATAAACCAACAACACTTAACAGACATATGTAAAACATTTCACCCAACAACAGCAAAATATACCTTCTACTCCAGTGCACATGGGTCATCCTCCAGGATAGATCATATGTTAGGTAACAAAACAAGTCTCCATAAATTTAAAAAGATTGAAATTATACTGTGATCATTAAGGTTGTGTGTCAACTTTGCCAGGCCATGATTCTCAGTTGTTTGGCAGTTTGGATGTAGTTTGGCAGTCGTATAATGATGTAATCACCTCTATGATGATATCTGATATAATATGATCACCTCCATGATGGGATCTTCACTGACACTTCCTTCTGCCTAATTAAATCTGTTGAGAAGGCGCTTTCTTGTGGGTGTGACCTGCATCCAATATAGGTGGAATTTCTGGAAAGGCTCATGGGCTTTTGCTCACTCTGGATCCTGTAGCTGACTCCTATTCATCTGACCTCCAGTTCTTGGGATTTGAGCTAGCAGCTTCTCTGCCATCTTCCCTGCTGATCTTGGGATTCATCTGTCTCCGCAGCCTGTGAGCCAGGAGAAGCCTCCAGTTTGACCAACGGGCTTGGGACTTTCCAACCTCTACAACTGCATGAGCCATTTCCTTGATATAAATCTCTCCGTATATATAATTATACACTCCATTGGCTTTGCTTCTCTAGAGAATCCAGCCTAAGACACATACTAAGTATTTCCTTTGACTACAAAAAGTGAACCTAGAAATCAATAACAGGAACAAAAGGAAAATACACAAATGTATAGAAATTAAACAACAACTATTAAACTACCAATGGGTCAAGGAATAAATGAAAAGAGAAATCACAAATTTCTTAGAGTCAAATGAAAATGAAAGCACAATATACCAAAACTTATGGGATGCAGCAAAGTCAATACTCAGAGAGAAACTTATAGCAATAAATATTTACATGAAAAAAAATCTCAAATCAACAGCCTAACTCTACAACTTGAAGAACTAGAAAGAGAAGAGCAAACTACCAGAAGAAAGGAAATAACAAAGGTAGAGCAAAAATAAATAACATCAGAAACATAAAATGATGGAGAGACTCAACAAAACCAGAAGTTGGTTCCTTGAAAAAAAAATCAATAAAATTGACAAAGCTTTAGCTACACTGACAAAAAAAAAAAAGAGAAAACATGCAACTAATCAAAATAAATGAAAGAGAAGACATTATAATCAACCTGATAGAAATAAAGAAAATAATGACAGGATATTATGAACAACTGTATGGCAACAAATCGAATAACTTAGATGAAATGAACAAATTCTTAGAAACATACAACATACCTAAACTGACTCAAGAGGAAACAGACAATCTTGAAAGCTTCTAGAGCTAATAGAAGAATTTAGCAAAATTGCAGGGTACAAACTCAACAAACAAAAATCAGATTGGTTTCTATACACCAGCAATGAGAAAACCGAAAGGGAATTTTGGGAAATGATTCCATTTACAATAACATTTAAGAGAAGAAAATATCTAGGAACAAATTTCACCAGGGATGTGAAACTTTTATACAATTAAAATTATAAAATACTGCTGAAAGAGATTAAGGAAGGCTTAAATAAATGGAAAGATGCTCCGTGTTCATGGATTAGAAGACTTAATAGTGTTAAGATGTCAACACCACTCAAAGCAATCTATAGATTGAACATAATCCTGATAAAAGTACCAACAGCATTCTTTATAGTAATGCAAAAAAAAATCATTAACCTTATATGGAATTTCAAAAGGCCCCGAATAGCTAAAGCAATGTTCAAGGAGAAGAACAAAGTAGGAGGACTCAGACTTCTTGATTTTAAAACATATTATACAGCTACAGAAATCAAAACAGCCTGGTACTCTTATAACAATAGACATAGAGCAACGGAATAGAATTGAGAGTCCATAAACAAACCCACACATCTATGGTCAACTGATTTTTACAAGAGTTCTAAGATCATTTAGTAAGGAAAGAAGGGTCTCTTCAACAAATGGTGTTGCAAAAATTGGATTCTCACATGCAGAAAAATGAAATAGGATCCATGCCTCACATTATACATAAAAAACATTTAAAATAGATTAAGGACCTAAATGTGAAAATTAAAGCCATAAAATTCTTAGAAAAAAATCCAGGGGCAAGTCTGTGGAGCCTAGCTTTTAACAATGGATTATCTAATATAATAAAAGCACAAAAACAAAAGACATAATAAATAAATTAGACCTCATAAAAATTAAAAACTTTTGTTCATCAAAAGACTACAAAAAAAGTGAAAATGACAAGCTACCAACTGGGAGAATATTTTTGGAAACCATATATCTGATAAGAATCTAATAACCAAAATATATATAAAACTTTGACAACAACAAAAAGATAGATAACCCAATCAAAAAATGGGCAAAGAGAGAGGTGGGGCCAAGATGGTGGAAGAGTCAGATGCTTCCTGTCATCCCTCTTACAACAAAGACCCAAAAAAAAACAAGTGAATCAATTATATACGACAATCTAGAAACCCAAATCATCAAAGACAAAGCTGAAGAATCGGACTGAGCAGCAGGGGGAATGAGAGGCAATTCAGAAGCATCGGAGAAGTACCGATAGCAACATCGCCGGTGCCCTCCTAGCTGAGTCTGCATAGCACACACAGGCTGAGGCAAGCAGCCACATTCAAAGACAAGTGTCACCACATTGAGTGTAGCCAAGCAGCAGTGAATCTACACACACCTCCAAAACCATGTAGGAGTGACACCAGACCTGCAAAAGTTAAGTGCAAGCTTCTAACCTACCGTGCATGGGGGCAAAATAACCCCTCCCTCTCCCAGAAGTTTCACAGCATAGAAGTACTTCCTTCCTCTCACTCATCCCCCACCCTAATCCACTCCAACACCAGTCTGGCAGTATTCAACAACTGCCACGCCCCCTAAGCTGGGAACTCAGGGCTCTATGCTCCCACATGAGTCTAGCGGCCACTTCACCCAGCCACTGGCATAAGAGGTCCATAGACTTGTAGTGTCCTTCACTCCTGCCCAGACCTGTGCAAGCCAATTCAACAACACATGCCCTTATTAGCATAAAACAGCAGGGCATACACCTGAAGCACATTTTCAACCACAACAGCCAAGGAGGAGCTGCAGATTTGTGACATTTGACACCGCCCTTCCCCCTAAGCAGGGGCTCACCCACCAACACCAGGGGCTTGAGGGCTGGGGATACCACCCACTCCATCTAGCCACTCACGACAGGGGTCTGAGAATAAGTGGTGCCTCCCAGATCCTCCAGCCAACAGCACCGGGTACCCAAGGACCGGCTGCAATACCCTTCACTACTTGCACTAGTGGACAGGGACATGCCTTCCACCCAGGCACACAGGGCAGCCATCAGCTCCTTGCCTTGCTCCATACATAGCCACCTACTGCAGCCAGATACCTGTGCCTGTTCTGAAACCCCTATGCAGCCCGCCCATCTAGGACTGTAAGTGAGAGTCTACACCACACACTCGGTGACTGACGACCTGGACACCTGTGCAGCACCCCTAAAAAAAAATGAACAGACTCCTGGGCTCACACACGTAGTAGCTGCTGTGATCACCTGGAGACAGATCATGAGAGTGTCAAAGACACCAACAACCAAAGTAGCTCACACACACAGTCTACGTGGGCATATCAAAACAAAACAAAACAAAAAGTTAGGACATAGTAAACAAACATATGATAAATAAATATAATAACTTATTGATGCCTCAGAGACAACAGTCAATATCAAATCACATAAAGAAACCGGTCAAGATGGCTCCAGCAAGCAACCAAAATAAAGAACCAGGAAACCTCCGGAGGAAGATTAGGTCATGGAAGTACCTGAGAAATAACTCAAAAGACTAATATGCAGAGCTCTCCTAGGCATCATGAAGGAGCTCAGGCAAAATTTAGACAAAGCCAAGGAACACACAGACAAAGCAATAGAGGAATTCAGGAAAACAATACAAGAACAAAATGCAAAAATTAACAGGCTAACACAAACCACACAGAGAGAGCAACTAGAAATCCAAAATATAAATAATAAAATTTCAGAACTAGACAACTCAATAGAAGGTCATAGGAGCAGAATTGAGAGAATGGAAGCCAGAAATAGTGAGACTGAAGATAAATCCCTTGACACTAATTTATTTGAGGAAAAATCAGAAAAAAAGAATTTAAAAAAATGAAGAAAGCCTAATAATTATGTGGGACACTATCAAGAGAAAAAACCTATGAGGAATTGGAGTACCAGAATGGGGCGGGAGTGGCGGGGGGTAACAGAAAACACAGAGAGAATTGTTGAAGATTTGCTAGCATGCTAGCAGAAAACTTCCATGATATCATGAAAGATGAGAAGATATCTATCCAAGAAGCTCAATGAACCCCATACAGGGTAGACCCCAAAAGAAAGTCACCAAGAGATATCATAATCAAACTTGCCAAAACTAAAAAAAAAGATAGAATATTGAGAGTGGCTAGGGATAAACGAAAAGTCATCTACAAAGGAGAACCAATAAGTCTAAGCTCTGATTACTCAGCAAAAACCATGCAAGCAAGAAAGCAATGGGATGACATATATAAAGCCATAAAATAAAAGAAAAAAATTCCAGCCAAGAATTATATATCCAGCAAAACTGTCTCTCAAATATGATGGCTAAATTAGGTCATTTCCAGATAAACAGAAGTTAAGATACTTTGTAAAAACCAACCCAAAATTACAAGAAATATTAAAGGGAGTCCTCCGGTTAGAGAACCAACAATATCAGAAAACAATCCAAGACTAGAACACAGGACAGATCAAGCAGTTACCAACCCAGATAGGGAATTCACAAAAACAAATCAAAGGTAAAAGATTGAAAATACGGAACCAGCGATGTCAATATGTAAATGATGAAAACATCAAAACAAAAAAAAGGGAATAAACAATGTATTCATAGACCTTCCATATGGAGAAGAAGTTAAGTTGATATAAAAACATAAAAGATTCATTTAAACTTAGAAATATAAAGGTAAATTTCAGGATAACAACCAAGAAAGTTAGCAAACCTACCCATCAAAACAAAAAATAAGAAAAACATAAAGACTCGGCAAACACAAAATCAACAATGGAAAAGATGATAATACATAAAGAAAAAGAACTAAGCACAGAAAATTAAGCAGAACAAAGAAAATGTCAACAACACAAAAAAATACATCAAAATGACAACAGTAAATTCATACCTATCAATAATTACACTGAATGTAAATGGCCTAAATGCACCAATAACGAGATAGAGAGTGGCAGAATATATACAAAAACACCATCTATCTATATGCTGTCTACAAGAGACAAACCTTAGACACAAAGACGCAAACAAACTTAAACTCAAAGGATGCAAAAAAAAAAAATCAACTAAACAATAACCAAAAAAGAGCAGGAGTAGCAATATTAATCCGACAAAACAGACTTTAAAGAAAAATCCACCACAAAGGATAAGGAAGGACACTATATAATAATTAAAGGGTGAATACACCAGGAGGACATAACCATAATAAATATGTACACACCCAATGACATGGCTCCAAAATACATAAAACAAACTCCAACAGCATTGAAAAGAGAGATAGACAGTGCCACAGTAATAGTAGACTTCAACACACCACTTTAGGTGAAGGACAGAACATCTAGAAAGAAACTCACTAAAGATATAGAAGATCTAAATGCCACAATCAATCAACTTGACCTCATAGACATATACAGAACACTCAACTGAACAGCAGCAAAGTATACATTCTTTTCCAAAGCACATGAAACATTCACCAGAATAGATCACATTTTAGGCCACAAAGCAAGCCTTAACAGAATCCATCAAAATATTACAAAGCATCTTTTCTGACCATAATGTCATAAAAGTAGAAATCAATAAGAGAAACAGTAAGGAAAAAAAATTAAATACATGGAAACTGACCAACACCTTGCTTAAAGACTACTGGGTTATAGAAGAAATCAAGGATGGAATAAAGAAACTCACAGAATCAAATGAGAATAAAAACATACCATATCAAAACCTTTGGGACACAGCAAAAGCAGTGCTTAGAGGTCAATTTATAGCAATAAATGCATGCATCCCAAAATAAGAAAGGGCCAAAATCAAAACATTATCCCTACAACTCGAACAAATGGAAAGAGAGCAGCAAAAGAAGCCTCAGGCACTATAAGAAAGGAAAAAATAAAGACTGGTTAGATTTATCCTAAGTATGTTATTGTTTTAGGGGCTATTATACATGGTATTGTTTTCCTGATTTCCTTTTCGTAGTTCTCTTTATTGGTGCATAGGAATCCAACTGATTTTTGTATGTTTATCTTGTATTCTGCTACTCTGCTGAATCTTTCTATTACTTCCAGTAGTTTTCTCATGGAGTCTTTTGGGTTTTCTACGTATAGTATCATATCATCTGCAAACAGGGACAGTTTTACTTCTTCCTTAGAAATTTGGATGTCCTTTCTTTTTCTTGCCTTATTGCTCTAGCTAGGATTTCCAGCACAATATTAAATAGGAGTGGTGATAAAGGGCATCCTTGTCTTGTTCCTGTTCTCTAGGGAAATATTTTCAGCCTCTCTCCATTAAGAATGATGTTGACTGTTGGTTTTGTATAGATGCTGTTTATGACATTGAGAAATTTCCCTTCGATACCTATTTTATAGGCGTAGAAGAGTTTTTTTTAAATCAGGAATGGGTATTGGAGTTTCTCGAATGCCCTTTTTGCATCGATTGAGATGATCATGTGATTCTTTTATTTATGTGGTGGATTACTTTGATTGGTTTTCTAGTGTTGAGCCATCCTTACATAACTGGTATGAATCCTACTTGGTCGTGGAGTATTATTTTTTTGATATGATGCTGAATTCTATTGTCTAGAATTTTATTTTTATTTTTTTATTTTTATTTTTTTTAATATT
>NW_004443996.1:12950961-12967666 GCF_000243295.1 Trichechus manatus latirostris
TATCTCTTCATTTGATGTTCTAGGGTTTCAGGATTGTTGATTCTCTGTTTGGCTTAGTTTTTCGGATCTTTGTTGTGGAGGGACGGCGTGGTGTTTCTGCCTAGAGCGCCATCTTGCCGGAAGTCCCTATTGTCTAGAATTTTGTTGAGGATTTTGTCATCTACATTCATGAGAGATATTGGTCTGTAATTTTCTTATTGGTGGAGTCTTTGCTTGGTTTTGGAATCAGAGTCCTTCTGGCTTTATAAAATGAATTCAGAAGTATCCCTTCAATTTCTATACTCTGAAATAGTTTGAGTAGTACTGGCGTAAGCATTTCTCTGAATATTTGGTAGAATTCTCCAGTGAAGCCATCTGGGCCAGGGCTTTCTTTTGTTGGGAGTTTTTTTTTTTTAATTATCTTTTCAATCTCTTCTCTTGTTATGAGTCTATCCAGGTGTTCAACTTCAGTTCGTGTTAGTTTGGGTAGATAGTGTGTTTCTAGAAATTTGTCCATTTCCTCTAGGCTTTCAAATTTGTTGGAGTATAGTTTTTCATAGTACACTGTTATGGTCCTTTTTATTTCAGCTGGGTCTGTTGTAATGTCCCCTATTTCATTTCTTATTTGGGTTATTTGCATCCTCTCCTGTTTTTATTTTGTCAGTTTGGCCAATGGTTTGTCAATTTTGTTGGTCCTTTCAAAGAACCTGCTTTTGGTTTTGTTAATTCTTTCTATTGTTTTCTATTCTCTATTTCATTTATTTCTGCTCTGATCTTTATTATTTCCATTCTTCTAGTAGCTGTTGACTTCATTTGTTGTTCTCTTTTTATTTGTTCTAGTTGTGTAGTTAATGTTTTGATTTTGTTCCTTTCTTCTTTTTTGATGTATGCATCTGTTGGTATAAATTGACCTCTGAGCACTGCCTTTGCTGTGTCCCAAAGGTTTTGGTATGATGTGTTTTCATTCTCATTTCATTCTGGGAATTTTTTGATTCCATCTCTGATTTCTTCTATTACCCAGTGGCTTTTAAGCAGGGTGTTATTCAGTTTCCATGTATTTGATTTTTTTCCTTGTTATTCCTGTTATTAATTTCTACTTTGATGGGATTTTGATCAAAGAAGGTACTTTGTATTATCTCAGTGTTTTGGATTTTGTTGAGGGTTGCTTTGTAGCCTAAGATGTGGTCTATTCTGGAGAATGTCCCTTGTGTGTTGGAAAAGAATGTGTACTTTGTTGCTGTTGCATGGAGTGTTCTATATATGTGTATGAGGTCAAGTTGGCTGATTGTGCCCTTTAGGTCTTCTGTATCTTTGCTGAGTATCTTCTTAGTTGTTCTGTCCTTTACTGAGAGTGGTGTGTTGAAGTCTCCTAATATTATTGTGGAACTGTCAATTTCTATTTTCAGTGCTGTTAGAGTTTATGTATTTTGGAGCCCTGTCGTTGGGTGCATAGATATTTATTATGGTTATGTCTTCATGGTGGCTTGTCCCCTTATTCATTATATAATGCCTTTCTTTGTCTTTTATGGTGGACTTTGTTTTAAAGTCTGTTTTATCTGAGATTAGTATTGCCACTCCTGCTGTTTTTTTGGTGGCTGTTTGCTTGATATATTTTTTTCCTTTGATTTTTAATAAATTTGTCTTTTTTCTAAGGTGTGTGTCTTGTAGACAGCATACTAATGGGTCCTGTTTTTTTTATCCATTCCATCACTCTCTGTCTCTTTATGGGTGCACTTAAACCATTTACATTCAGCACGATTATTGATAGGTTTGAGTTTATTGCTGTAATTTTGTAGTGCTTTTTTATGTGGTGCTGATGTTTTCTTTGTTCCTCTTACTCTTCTGTGCTGAATTCCTTTTGTTTATGTATTTTCTTTAGTCTCTTTCATTTTTGTAGATTTTTTGTTTACTGATACTATGCTTTTCTTCTTTATTTTGATGAACAGTTTTGTGAATTTTATTTGTGGTTACCTTGAAATTTACCACTATCTTCCTAAGTTTAAAACAGTCTTTTATCACTTTATAACACCTTGACTTACTCTGCATTTGAAAATTCTATACCTACACCATTAATTCCTTCTTTTATTTTCTGACATTGTCATTTACAGATTGACCTCTCTGGTTTCCTGTTGCAAATCTGTTAGTTTTGTCCTTGAGAGTTCATTATCTAGGTTGGTATCTGACTGATGCCATCTTATGTGCTAGATTCAGTTTGTTGTCTGCTGTTGTTGGTTCGCTAAGCAAACAACTCCCTTTAATAATTCTTTCAAGTTTGGTTTGGTTTTTATGTATTCTCTTAATTTCTGTTTGTCTGTAAATATCCTAATTTCACCATCATATTTGAATGAGAGTTTTGCAGGTTATATTATTCTTGGTTAGCAATTTTTTTTTCTTTCGAGAATTTATATATGTCATCCGATTGCCTTCTTGCCTGCATGGTTTCTGCTGAGCAATCAGAATTGAGTCTTACTGTTTCCCCTTTGTATGTGACTTTTCGTTTTTCTTGAGCTGCTTTCAGGATTCTTTCTTTGTCTTTGGTTTTAGTGAGTGTCATGGTTTGAGTTATGTCCACCCAAAAATGTGTTTATCAATTTGGCTGGGCCATGATTCCCAGAATCGTGTGGTTGGCCTCCATTTTGTGATTGCAATTTTATGTTAAAGAGGATTATGGTGGGATTGTAACACCACCTTTACCCAGGTCACATCCCTGATCCAATGTGAAAGGAGTTTCCATGGGGTGTGGCCTGCACCACCTTTTATCTCTCAAGAGATAAAAGGAAAGGGAAGCAAGCAGAGAATTGGGGACCTCATACCATCAAGAAAGCAGTGCTGGGAGCAGAGTGCGTCCTTTGGACTGGGGTCCCTGTGCAGAGAAGCTCCTAGTCCAGGGGAACACCAAAGAGAAGGCCGGCAGAGAGAAAAACCTTTCTCTGGAGCTGACACCCTGAATTTGGACTTTTAGCCTACTCTTACTGTGAGGAAATAAACTTCTCTTCATTAAAATCATCCACTTGTGGTATTTCTGTTATGGCAGCACTAGATGACTAAGACAGTGAGTGTGATTATGATATGTCTTGGTGTTTTTCTTTTGGAGTCTATACTATGTGGGGTTCATTGAGCTTCTTGGATAGTCAGCTTTTCATCGTTTATGATATTAAGGAAGTTTTCTGTCAGCAAATCTCCAGTGATCCTCTCTGTGTTTTCTGTTTTCTCCCCCTGTTCTGGAACTCCGATCACATACAAATTTTTGCTAATGATTGTATCCCACATTGTTCTCAGAGTTTCTTCATTTTTCTTTTTTTTTCTCTCTGATTTTTCCTCAAACAAAGCGGTATCGAAGGTTTGTCTTCAATTTCACTGATCCTGTCTTCCATTGTTTCAAATTTGCTCCAAAAACTTTGTATTGCACTGTTCATTTCTGAAATCTTGTTGTTTATCTTTTGGATTTCTAATTGCTGTTTTTGTATGATTTCTAGTTGTTCACTTATTTTGACATTTTATTCCTGTATTATTTTCCTGTTTTCTTCCATTGTTTGTCTGTCTTTTTCATCATGTTATCTGTATTTTCCATAATTTTGTCTATTTTTTCCTTATTTTTGTCTGCATTTTCCTTCATCTCTTGGAGAACTCTGAATATTAGAGTTATGAATTCCCTACCAGGTAGTTCCAGTGCCTTTTCTTCTAGCAGAAAAAGATCATCTGGTGTTTTATTTTGGGCACTTACTGGAGCCATCCTCTTCTGTTTTTTTATATATTTTGGTATTGTGTGCTGTCTCTGGGACATTCAGGAATTATTTTCTTCATTTACTGATTGTAGACTTGATTGTTTCATCTTGCCTTTTTGTTTTATTTAGTTGTGTCTGGGCAGGCGGTCTAGGTGTGTTTTGTTTCTTGCTTGCCTGTGGGCACGATAGTTCTCACTAACTTGTCCAAGTGGGCAGGGTCAGTCACTCAGCTGTGGTGCAGCAGGGTGAGTCCAGCAGTGGTGGAGGGGCAGGAATTGGTAGTGTGTGGCACAAACTAGGGGCAATAGGGTGGGGCAGAGAGGCAATGTAGGGTAGGGTCCAGGGGACCACATCAGTACTGCTCAAGGGCATGGCACTCTGTGCATGGTGCAGATAAGCAGGAGGGAAAGGAAAGGATACAATGTGCAGAGCTAAGTGGGTGGTGGAAGAAGAGAAAGAGAGAGAAACAAAGGCAAAAAAGTGAAAAAGAGAAAACCAAAAAATGAAGTAGAAAATAAATAAATAATAAAAAGAAAAAAGTAAATAAAATGGTGGTGCAGTAGAATTCAGCTGGTGAGGGCGGGGCAGATCTAGCAAGGCCATGTGCTGGTGGCTATTTAGCCGAGCAGTGTGGCTCAGCCTGTCAAGAAGCAGTGTAGCTGGTGCATGGTGCTAGGTGGGCAGGAGAAAGGAAAGGAAAGAAGGGAAAGAGAGAGAAAAAATCAACAAGGAAATAAATAAATATTAAAACAACAACAACAAAAATATGGTGGTGGTGGGGCCGGCCATTGGGGTAAGGGCAGATTTGGGGTGACAGTGAGCTGATGTCTCTCTTGCCAGGTGGTATGGCTTGGGTCATTAGAAAGGGGTGAAGGCAGTGCAGGGCCTAGTTGGGTGGGAGAAGGAAAAGGATAAGGGGAAAGATAAAGAAAAATTTTGAATATGGCACTGAGGGAGCTGGCCTGTGGGGGTAGCACAGACCTGAGGAGGCCATTTGCCAGAGGTTCTCCAGCTGAGTGGTATAGCAGCCTACCAAGAAGTTGAGGGCAGTGTACAGGGCTTGGTGGATGGGAGAAAGGAAAGGAAGGAAGGAAGAGAGAAGAAACAATAACAAAACAAAAAATACAGAAAAAAAGACCATAAAAAACTCAAACAATAAATGAATAAAATGGCACTGAGGGAACCAGTCTGTGATGGTGGCACAGACTCAGGTAGGCTGTGCGCAGTTGCCCTCCAACAGAGCTGTGCAGCACAGCCCCTCCATCGGGGCAGGGATGGTGCACAAGGTTGAGTGGGCAGGAGAAAAGAAAGAAAGGAAATGGGAGAGAGAGAAGAAATAGAAAAGAAGATAGAAAGAAGCAAACAAACCAAAAAACCACAGACCATCAAGAAGGGGAGGGGATGGAACACGGGCTGAGCTGGGCAGGAGAAAGTAAAGGAAGGAAGGAAGGGAGAGAGAGAGGAGCAACAGAAAAAGCCCAAAAAACAGTATCAAAAAGCAAATAAACATCAAACAAAAAAATAAAATCAAAAAACAACAAACCAAAAGATGACAGCTCATCAAGAAGGAGAGGGGATGTCACACGGGGCTAGCTGGGCAGGAAAAAGGAAAGGAAGGAAGGGAGGGACAGAGAGAAGCAAAAAACAAGTCAAAAACAAAACAAGTCAAAAACAAAACAATATCAAAACACAAACAAAAATACAAACAAACAAAAAAAAAAGCAAACAAACCAAAAAAATGGCACTGAAGGGACTGGCTGTTGGGTCAGGGCAGACTCCGGCAGCAGTGAGCTAGTGTCTCCGGCCGAGCAGAGGGAATAATGATGGGAGGTGGGAAACCATGTACCCTGGTTACCGTGTTCTCTGTCTCCTGCTGGGAGCTCCATGGAGTTGCCTTCCCGCACTCTCTGTCTGGAGTTCTTTGGTGGCTGTAGTCCAAGATGGTGGATCCGGGCAGAAGTAAGCTGGCATCTCTCCGACCAAGCAACTGTGGCCCATTGGCAAGCGTCAGAGGTCTCGTATGAGAAAGAAGGGTGGGGGGTGGGAAAACATGTATCCCTGGTTACTGGGTGCTCTGTCTCCTATTGGGAGCTCCATGAAGTTGCCTTCCCATACACCCTGTCTGAGTTCTTTCGTGGCTGTAGCCCAAAATGGCGAATCTGGCCACCTTAGCTGGTAGAGTTGTTCAACTCCATAGCTTTCCTCCTTCTCTGTTCTCTGTCAGTTTCTTATTCCATTCAGTGCTTGATCAAGTTCTTTATTCCTTCATTTGATACTTAGGGTTCCAGGATTGATGTTTGTATCTGTTTTATTTAGTTTTTTTGGTCTTTGCTGCAGAGGGACAGTGTGGTGCTTCTGTCTATAGCACCATGTTGGCTCCGCCTTCTCCAAAAAATATTTTCTTGAATAAAGAATAAATAAATGAGTGAATGGAGAATTCTCGACTGACATATATGACACCTCTGGTGGCACAGTGGTTAAGAGCTTGGCTGCTAACCAAAAGTTCGAATCCAACAGCTGCTCCTTGGAAACTCTATGGGGCAGTTCTACTCTGTCTTATAGGGTTTGTTATGAGTCAAAATTGACTCAACAGCAATGGGTTTGGCTTTTTTTCTTTTTTATCAGTCAAAATAATTAATTAACCCAAATTACTCATTCCTTGGCTACTGGAAAGCAAAGCTCACTGGAACAAATTTATGGGAAGGAGGGCATAAAATATGGAAATCTATACTGCTAAGTGATGGTATTACCTGAAAATGGAAATAGATTTGAGAACACTTTAAACAAATTCTTAAGAAGACAGGGAGTCAATGAAATATTGCGGTACATTGCTTCCTAGATATTGATCAATAATTTGGTCTTAAGGTATTGTACAGCTATCTTAGGACTTGAATTCCAGCAATCATATATCAAAGGTGAAAAATTTAAGTCATGGCCCCTAATCCAGCCACCAGCATTGTGATAATACTTATCTCCACCCAGGGCTGGTTAAGACAAGACAGCAAGGTTCTTAGCAGATACAGTCAGAAGAGCTCCTGGCTCCACATGGACAACAGAAGCAAAAGCTCTATTTGTGTGTGAATGGAGGAAATTTTAGTGCTTCTAATATAAGTTCCTAAAATCTCAAATAAACTTTAATACCACAAAGGTAAACCTCATTGGAAAATAAAATTTGAGTCTTGAATAGAAAGCAGGGTTTTAACGATAAAACCTACTTCTGTTTCTTTCCCATTTACTGGAATTATTTAAACAACTGGCAGTTCAAGAAAGCCATCTATTCATTTACATATTCAACATATATTTATTGAGGCTTACTATGTGCCAGACACTGTGCTAAGAGCTGTGAGTGCAATCTAGACACGGCCCTTCTCCCTAAAAATCTCTTAAGTACAGAGCAGAAGACTGAAAATTGCAATATAGTGTGCTAAGTACCATTATATGAGTAAACATTGGCTATTATGACAGCACAGAGGAGGATCATCTAACCCACAGTAAGGTGTTGGGGGATGAACCCTGAAAGAAATCAAGCATGAAGAGTCTTGAAAGATGAGAGGAAGACAAGCCTACAAGGAAGAAGGACAGTATTACCAGCACAAGGAGCAGCAAATGCAAAATCCCAGCATTTGAAAGCATGGTATGTTTTCAAAAATTGCAAAGGCTGCATGTGGGGAGTAACATGAGAGAGGAGCCAAGGGTCAAGTCAGGAAGGGCCTTTAATTCCAAGTGAAAGACTTGGGACTTGATCTTGAAGGAAAATCAGTGTTGAATTTTAAGTAGGAAAGTGACAAGACCTATTTTTCCATTTTAAAATATTACCTTAGGAGGATAATGAAGTAGAGGTAAACAAGATAGGAATCAAGGAGACCATGCTAGAAATCTGCTGTAAAAATCTGGCCAGACGTTTTGAGTCAGCCAAACTAGGCTTATGAGAGATAGGGTTGAAGTGGAGGAGGAAGGAGAAAATTTAAGAGATATCTAAGAGATAGAACTGACAGGATTCGATTACTGGTTGTATTTAGAAGTGAGGGAGAGAAAGAAGACCAAGATAACCCTTGAATTTCTGACTTAATTGATGGAAGATGGAACCAAATATTGATATAGGAAAACAAGAACCAGAGCAGATTGGAGGCTGAGTATGGAGCAAGAAGAACCATGGTTCACCAGTAAGAATCAGAATAAATCCAATCCCCAGAATGTGAGGAGTAAAATCCCTATTTTCCCATTATCTCTGACACCAGTCACCCACGTGGCGCTCCCTTTCTCTCTAGGACCCTAACCACCTGGACCTAGGGCAGATCTCACAAGTTAAGAGGACACCGTCTATCAGACCGCCAAATAGGCAAATGCCAGCACAAGTTTGGGGAATCCACACGACACTCCAAACTTCTGACCTGCTGACTACAAATTTGGGGTTTTCCCACTACCCCTTAAAGATGCTTGAGAGCCTCCATTTGGCTTCCTCCCTTGCACCTAATGGCTATCTCTACTCCTTTGGGTTTGATAATTCACTGGAATGACTCACAGTCCTCACAGAAAGTACTATACTTATGATTATAGATTTATTATAGCAAAATGATACAAATCTGGATATCATAAGAAAGAGACAAATGGGAGAGGCCTGGCAGGGTTTCCAATACAAAGGTTTCATGTCCCAAAAATAGTGAGTCACCCTCCCTTTGCCAACCAGGAAGCTCTCTGAGCCTCCCTGTTCCAAAATTTTATCAGCCAGTCATGATTGAGTTCTCATTTTATGTGCATGATAGGCTACATCATGCCTCCTGAGGTTAGTTAACATCAGTCTACCAGGTGAGTCTTTTCTGGACTGGCAAGCCCCCACTCGGTAGTACAAATCCTCAGGTATAGTCTGGAGGTTTCAGATGAAGACACCTCAATTACTCCCTAGGTTACTTAATAGAAATCAAGGACAAAGGCCAAAATTGTTTCCCGTTATCAAACACATGGGTTAATTTTTGAGCAGGTTAAATGTTTGTGCCTATTTCCCCCTTCCAACATGCCCCTGGTAACCACTAATAAACTTTGGTGTCTATGCACTTGTCTATTCTGAATATTTCATATAAATGGGATCATATAATATTTGTCCTTTTATGTATAACTTATTTCACTCAACATGTTTTCAAGGTTCATCCATGTCATGGCATGTATCAAAAATCCATTTCTCTTTATAGATGAATAATATTCCAAGTGTCCATTAACAGAAGAATGGATGACTAATATGTGGCTTATACATGTGTGGGCAGGATTTTATGTGGAAATGCGTTTTGAACTCATTTCGGTAAACATTTAGGAGCATGGTTGCTGGATCGTATGACAAGCCTATGTTAGCTTTGTGAGAAACTACAAATTGTCTTTCAAAGTGACTGTGTTATTGTGCATTCTCACCAGCAATTCTGCATTCCCATTGCTTTATATTCTCGTTAGTATTTGATGTTGGCAATATTTTGAAGTTTAGACACTCTAATGGGTGTGTAGTAGTATTTCATTGTTGTTTTAATTTGCAATTCCCTAATGACATATGATGTGAAGCATATTTTCATATGCTTACTCTCTAGCTGTATATCTTCTATGGTTATAGATCAAGAGGTAGTCATTCAGACAGAACAAGGGGATACTGCGTGGTTTAAAGTCAGAAAAGGTGTGTGTCAGGGTTGTATCCTTTCACCACACTTATTCAATCTGTATGCTGAGCAAATAAGCAGAGAAGCTGGGCCATATGAAGAAGAATGTGGCATCAGGATTGGAAGAAGACTCATGAACAACCTGCAATATGCAGATGGCACCACCTTGCTTGCTGAAAGTGAAGAGGACTTGAAGCACTTATTGATGAAGATCAAAGACAGCAGCTTTCAGTATGTATTACACCTTAACATAAAGAAAACAAAAATTCTCACAACTGGACCAATAAGTAACATCATGATAAACAGAGAAAATACTGCAGTTGTCAAGGATTTCATTTTACTTGGATCCACAATCAATGCCTATGGAAGCAGCAGTCAATAAATCAAATGATGCATTGCATTGGGCAAATCTGCTCCAAAAGACCTCTTTAAAGTGTTAAAAAGCAAAAATGTTTCTTTAAGTTCTAACATGAACTTTACCCAAGCCATGGTATTTTCAATCACTATATGCATGCGAAAGCTGGACAACGAATAAGGAAGACTGAAGAAGAATTGATGCCTTTAAATTATTGTGTTGGTGAAGAATATCGAATATACCATGGACTGCCAGAGAATGAACAAATCTGTCTTGCAAGTACAGCCAGAATGCTCCTTAGAAGCAAGGATGGTGAGACTTTATCTCACATACTTTGGACATGTTATCAGGAGGGACCAGTCCCTCGAGAAGCACATCATGCTTAGTAGAGGGTCAGCAAAAAAGAAAAAGACCCTTAACAAGATGGATTGACATAGTAGCTGCAACAATGGCTCAAAAATAACAACAATTGTGAGGATGGCACAGGACTGGACAGTGCTGTGTTCTGTTGTATATAGTGTCAGTATGAGTTGGAAATGACTCAACGGCACCTAACAACAACAGTTAATCAACAAATATATATTGAACATCCACTCATTTTTGGAACTGAAGAGTCAGTTATGAGCAAGAAAGGCAGAATTCCCACCCTGAAGATGCTTACATAATAGTTATGTACCGAGTGTATAAAGGATCACAGTACAGTCCCTTAGATTTGTGGGGACAAGGTCAGGAAAATTATACTGATATCGAAAGAGGAGCCCTAGTGGCACAGTGGTTAAGTGCTCGGCTGCTAACCAAAAGGTCAGCGGTTCAAACCCACCAGCCACTCCTGGGAGAAAAATGTGGCTGTCTGCTTGCATAAAGATTCACAGCATTGGAAACTCTGTGGAGCAGTTCTGCTCTGTCCTATAGGGTCACTATGATTTGAAATCGACTTGACAGCAATGTGTTTTGCTCAGGATTTTTGATATTGAAAGTAATAAAACCCAACACAGATAGGGAGGATAGAAGGCAAGATGATGGTGAAAGCAGCTGCATGCTTCCATCTCCCCACAACAAAACCAGGAAAGGAAAAAAAAGGAGAAATTGATGGAATTAACAGTCTCAGAACTCTGGAAACTAGTCAAATAGCTACAGCATCTAAGCAAATGCTGAATAATAATAATAATAATAATAGGTGACTTTCGAATGGTAGGAAAATCACAGATGCTCTTCCCCCTCCCCACCTCTGCAAGGGACTGTGGCAGTGACTAAAGCCCTGATAGGTGAACTGTAAACTGTGTTCCCAAATATGGACCCACTCCTTTGCTCGGGAGTGTGCAAAGCAGACAGTGCTTTTGCTGGCATACTGCTTTATCTGTTCATGTATGTCTGTGGACTGCCTGAAGAACTGAGGAGGTGTGATCTTCCCCGTTAGCCAGGCTCACAGGACTGAATGGGTAGCAGCAAGCAACACCTGTGGGCTGTGGTCACCCTTAATCACCTGGGATTAATTAGTGTGATTGAAGCATACAATAAGCTTCTAAAGTTGAAGGATATGGGCTGGTATCAGAGTTTTCTACAGAAGTTAGAACTTTCAAAAACACCATGTAGTCAAGCAAAATGAAGGCATAAGTTCAAGAGATCTGTTCCTCCTCCCAAACAACAATTGTTCTTGAAAGAGCAATTAGAACCAGCTATTTTGGAACTCCAGAGCCAGATCAGACACTGAAATCAACCAGGGGAGTGCTTGATGAAGGGATAAGCTGCTGATCTTTCCTAGGTGAACCATGAGCACCAACCGGCCACCAGCCCCACTATGTTCCTAGAGAAGCTGGCTGGTGCTAGGTCAGGCAGAAGGGATATTTTCCTCCAAAGATTTGGGGTTGCACAGTTTGCAGAGTTGGGTTGGTCTGGCAGTGTCCCAAGGGATAAGAGCAGACCATCACACCAGTTTCACTCTTCTCTCAGAAGCATCTTTTCCCTGCCAGCACACCTGTCTTAGTCACTTAGTGCTGCTATAACAGAAATACCACAAGTGGATGGCTTAAACAAAGAGAAATTTGTTCTCTCACAGTCTAGTAGGCTACTGGTCCATATTCAAGGCATCAGCTCCAGGGGAAGGCTTTCTTTGTCTGTCGGCTCTGGGGGAAGGTCCTTGTCATCAATCTTCCCATGGACTAGGAGCATCTCAGGCTCAGGAACTCAGGGTCCAAAGGATGCACTCTGCTCCTGGTGCTGCTTTATTGGTGGTATGAGGTCCCAAACTCTCTGCTGGCTTCCCTTTCTTTTTATGTCTTGTAAGATAAAAGGTGGTGCAGGCCACACCCTAGGGAAACTCTCTTTACATTGGATCAGGGATGTGACCTTAGTAAGGTTGTTACAGTCCCACCCTAATCCTCTTTAACATAAAATTTCAATCACAAAATGGAGGACAACCACACAATACTGAGAATCATGGCCTAACAAAGTTGACACATATTTTTTGGGGATGCAGTTCAATCCATGACAACACCCTTTGGTGAAATCTGTCAGGCCACTGACTGACTGCAAAGATAACAGAATTGGAACACACATTTTTCAAAAATTAACTTGGAAATGTCACTGCAGCCTTCATAGAGTATCAACTGTAATCCCTGAAGAGTGGAAGAATCAAATATTTTCTATTTTTGTGTGTGTGAGTGTTTTCCCCTACAGTACAAGGATAACTCCTTCAAAACAGTAGTTGGGCACAGGTTCTAAAATGGATTCCTTAATATCCACACATGTTTAAGAAGCCAGTCTTTACAAACTAACTAGGGAGGCTGAAGAGCAGATGGACGATCACAGTCTTCAATGATTAAAAAAATGTAATCCTTGGGTAAGAAGAACTTGATCTCCAAAGTTACTACGTTTAATAATCAAATGTCCCAACTGCAACAAAAAGAAAAGAAAAATGCATACAAAGGGACAAGAAAAAATGACCCAATCAAAAGAACAATGCAAAGAAACAGAAATTGTCCTTATGGAAGCCCAAGTAATGGACAGATTAGAAGACTTTAAAATAAAAATATTAAATATGCTCAAAGAAATAAAGGAAAATTCAGACAATACACTAAAGGAAAACAATACAGGAATAAAACAAGAATTTCAATAAAGAGATAGAAAGTATAACAAAGAACAAAACATAAATACTGGAGCTGAAAATACAGTAACTGATTTAAAAAATTATTTAGGGGGACATAAGAGCAGATTTGGGATGGCAGAAGAAAACATCAGCAATCTAGAAGATAAAGCAATTGAAATTATTGAGTCTGAAGAGCACCAGGAAAAAAGAAGAAAGAAAACAGGAAATTCTACTGGAATTGCAGGACTCCACCAAGCAAACCAATATATATATCATGGGAATCCAAGAAGGAGAAGAGGGAGACAGAAAGGGATGGAAAGAATATTTGAAGAAATTATAGCAAAAAACTTCCCAAAGTTGATGAAGGAAATCCAAGAAGCTCAGTGAACCCCAAAGAGATCCACACTCAGTGTTATGGATTGAATTGTCTCCCTAACATGCTTGTATACTATACCTGTAAATATGATTCTGTTTATAAATAAGATATTCTTTGTTATGCTAAATAGGTCATACCTGAGATGGGTTCTAAATATAATCACTTCTGAGTTATAAAAAGAGGAGAATTAACAAAGAGACACACACACAAAGAAAGACAGATGTCATATGAGGATCCTTATAAGCCAAAGACTGAACGAATACCTGTGGCTACCAACAAGGAAAGAATTGACACTGCTGAGACCCTGATAAAGACATTCAGCCCCCAGAACTGTGAGAAAACAAATTTCTGTTCTTTAAAGCCTCCAACTTGTGATGTTTATGTTACAGCAGCACTAGGTAACTAAGATACCAAGACATAAACAAACTTAAAAATAAAAATATGGAGAAAATCCTGAAAACAGCAAGAGAAAAGCAAATTGAGATTCTGGGAAGATGGTGGTGTGCGCAGGTCTAGGATCCCTCCCCTCCCCACCTGAACAACAAGAAAAGCAATTAGAAGACTATAATCAGCCACGTCTGAACTCTGAAATGTTGGGGAAAAAACCACAGCAAGTAGCTGCCAAGTGAATCATAAAGGACAAATATCCTATGGTCGAAAAAGCACTTCTTCCACAATCTCTACTGCTCTACTGGTGTGGCAGACAGATGGCTGCAGTGGAACTGTGGCCTCACTGCATACCCAGCTAATGCATGGCTCTCCTGTGTGCTGGAAAATGCCCTGGTCACTGACTCTGAAAGAGATGGAAAGTATCTCCCTGGAGAGCTGTTCAGAGTGTCCCACCCACTCCCTTCTGATATGGCAGACTAATGGCTGCAGTGGAGCTGCAACCTCACTGCATCCCCAGAATGCGTGGCTCTCTTATGCACTGGGAAGGGACCTGGTCTCTGGCTCTGAAAGAAGTGAGACAACTCTTGCTAGCTGACTGTTCAGGGTGTATACTCTGACTGATGTGGAAGTGGCCAGAAAGACAGAAATCATGGTCTAGCCAGAAACAAAGTCCTCACAAAGCAGGTGAGGTAGAAGCAACCAAAGACTGAAGGCTATACCAAACTGAGGGTAGCTTAATCAGTGGTTTTGGAGCCAATAAAAGATTAAAACCCTGCTCTTGTGGGATTCAGAGCCCTCATAATGCAGGGGAAGGAGTGATAATCAAAGAATAAAGGCTGGGCCTCCCGGAAGTTGGACTGTTTATGTTTTCTGATATGTCTGGGAGCCACTAAAAGACTGAAACATGGATTTGGTCTAACCTGGCAATATCACAGGGAGAGAGAGGGATTGGTAAGTAAAGTCTAAAAGCTGTGCTTGCCTAAAAGTTTCTTGCAGAAGTTAGCATTGTTGAAAGCACTACTTATTCAGGGAAACTGAGAAAGCTAACACTTTGTAAAATTCGAATGCCTTGAAAGCCACAAAAATCACAAGACATACAAAGAAACTGGAAATCATGGTTCAACAACTCAAACGAAAAGATAACTCAGGTATTATTCAGATACCTGAATAATACAATAACATTAAACAAATTCAAAGAACTACAGGAAGAAATAGATTTAAAAACTAAAGGAAATTAAGAAAACAGTGCATGAGTATTCGAAAATGGTACTCTAGGCAGAAGCACCACGCCGTCCCTCCACAGCAAAGATCTGAAAAACTAAGCCGAACAAAGAATACAACAATCCTGAAACCCTAAAACATCAAATGAAGAGAGAAAGAACTCAGCCAAGCACCAAAAGGAGTGAGAAACCTGACAGAGAACGGAGAGCAAGGAGAGATTCATGCAGAGGTCCCCTACCAGCCAACGCAGAGCGGATCTGCCATCTCCAACTCCTATTGGAGACCAGCAAATGGGGGGTACAAGAAAGCAGCCTCACGGAGCTTCCAGCGGGAGACAAAACAACTGGTAATTGGTGACATACGCTTTACCACCCCCCACACTTCTTCACCCCGACCCGGCCTCTTCTGCTTCCCGCAGCCACAATCTCTTGACCAGGAAACAGCGGCTGCTTGGATTCCACACACCCGAACGGGTGGCTGTCTGAGTACCATTTGTTGGCTGCTGGTGTTGCTTTTTTTTCCGCTTCTTTTTATTTCTTCCTTGCCTCTCCCCACCTCCCCCTCCTTTAGCTCAAGTACCTGGCTCCGTGCGCCATCTTTGCTTCTTCCTGAGGGGCTGCAGAGCTCCGTTCGAGGGTGGAGCTGCTTCGGTTTGGGCTGCTGCGCTGGTGGAATCCCAGGGCATTTGTTTGTTTGTTTATTTTGAATTGTTTGTTTGTTTTCTTGTCCTTTTCTTAAGTTGGGAGCCCTTTCTGGCCAGGCTGAACTGCGTGGCAGATAGACTCCACTTCGGCTTCCACAGAAGTGCAGAGGGATCCTTGAGGGCATTTCTTTTTACATTGGTTTTTTTTTTTTCTGTTTCTTTGCGGTCCTTTCTTATTTTTTTTTTTAATTTGTTTTGTTTTCTTTTTCCTCTTTTTCCCTTTTTGTCTTTCTTCATTGCTCAGTTTCTCGTCTCTCTATATCTTCCTTCTCTTTCTGTTCCCTGAATACCTGGAATTGGATACCTTTATGCCTTCTAGCCAGGCTGTACTGCAACAGCTGAGAGTGACTTCCCCAGCCCTCATAGCTGCACCGGTGCGATCCCTGGGAACTTTGCAGTTCTTTAACCTTTCTGATTTTTATTTAGTCATTCTTTTCTTTTCTTCTACCTCCCCTTTCTGTTTTTCTCCATTTCATAGTCTCTCACCTCTCCACTCCAACGGCAAGCTCTCCTACCATTCTTTTTTGTTTGTTTGTGTTTTTGGCTCCTGTTCCTCTCTCCTCTCTCCCATATCCATCTTAGCTCCACCCATAACAGTCTCTCCCCTGCATCCTGCCTACCTGCACCGTGCGCTTGACATCACACCACCAAGCAGCACAGGCACGGCCTACTGGAACCTGCCCAGCACTGATTAAAAACCAGCTCTGGTGGCTGTGGTAAGTGCCACAAACAACTCGTCCAAGTAACTCCTCTTCAGCTAGACCTACCCTGCCATACCACATCTGAGTGACTGACCCTGCCAGTTGAAGAAGGTGGTGAAGTATTGAGCGCACAGATGAGCAAACAACAAAGAACACACAGTCTGCCTGCTCAGACATAGTCAAATTTTTTTTAAAAAGAGGATGAAACAAACAAATCTACAATCAATAAACAAGAAAAATAACTACTGAATGCCCAGAAGACAGCAGACAATAAAAAAAACATTTACAAAAACAGGACAGGATGGTTCCAGTAGGCACCCAAAATAAAACACAAGACGACTCTCCTCAGGAAGAAAATGCACTAGAACTAGCTGATAGGGAATTCAAATCTCTAACACTCAGAATTCTCCAAGAACTGAGGCAAAAAGCTGACAAACGCGAGGAAAAAATAGACAAATTCATGGAAAATACAGACAAAAAATTGGAAGAATTCAGGAAAATGATGCAGGAACAAAATGCCAAAATAAATTCACA
>NW_004443996.1:12973322-12991385 GCF_000243295.1 Trichechus manatus latirostris
ACCAAAAAAAAAAAGGTTGAGAAGTTAGAGGGTTGATATTTTGTGGGGTTGTTAACCAATGTCATAAAACAACATGTGTACTTCTGCTTCATGAGAAACTATTTGTTCTGTAAGCCTTCACCTGAAGTACAATAAAAATAAATAAATAAATTACAAAAAGAAAACACTGCATGAGCAAAATGAGAATACAATAAAGAGGCAGACATTATAAACCAAGCAGAAATACTGCAACTGAAAGACAGAATAACTAAAATATGAAAAATCTCTGGAAGGATTTAACAACAGATTTGAGCTGGCAGAAGAAAGAATAATCAATCTAGAGGTTAAGGTAATCAAATTATGGAGGCTGAGAAGCAATAAGAAAAAACAGCTCAAGACTGCTGAACACAGCCTAATGGAAATGTGGGATGACATCTAGCAAACTAATATACTTGTGATAGGAATCTCAGGAGATGAGAGAAGCGACAGAAAGAATATTTGAAGAAATAATAGAAGAAAACTTTCCATATCTGACCAAGAACATGGATATATGCATCCAAGAAGCTCAGTGAACTCAATGTAGAATAAAGCCAAAGATATCCACACCAAGACCCATTATAATCAAGCTCTCAAGAAGTAAAGATAAAGATAGACTCCTTAAAGCAGCAATAGAGAAGCTAATTGTCACATACAAAAGATCCAAAATAAAATTAAATGCCAATTTCTTCTCAGAAACCTTGGAGGCTAGAAGGCAATGGAATGACATTTAAATAGCTGAAAGAAAAGAGCTGTCAAACATGAATACCATAGCTGGCAAAACTGTCCTTCAAGAATCAGGACGAAAGAAAGACATTTCCTGGTAAACAAAAGTTGGGAGAATTTATAACTACTAGACCTATCCTACAAGAAATGCTAAAGGAAGTCTTTCAGATGGGAAAGAAAGGACAGTAGTAAGTAAACAGAACTTGTATATATATATATAAATATATATATATATATATATCTCCATTAACAGTAATTACATAGGCAAGTAAAAGGGAAAGTTTTAAGGTATTTTTGCTTGATAATTCTAGTCGATAGGCCCCTCCTGCTTTATAATGACAAATATGTAAACAAAAAGTATAAAATTTTGTTACAGGGAACAAGCTGTACAAAGATATAATAAAACCAATTGCCATGGAGTTAGTTCTGACACATAGCCACCCTATAGGACAGAGTAGAATGGCCGCTTGGGGTTTATAGGTGATAGCAAGAACAAGAACAGGGGTGGTGCAGCAAAGGTATTAAGTTTTTGTTTGTTACTGAAGTTAAAAACTGAAAAAACCAAACCTGTTGCCATCAAGTCAATTCTGACTCATAGTGACCCTATAGGACAGAGTGAAACTTCCCCACAGGGTTTCCAAGGAGCGGTTGGTGGATTTGAACTGCTGATCCTTTGGTTAGTAGCCGAGGTCTTAGCCACTGCCCCACCAAGGATCTGACTGAAATTAAGTTGGTATCAATTTAAACCAGGCGGTTATAAATGCAAGATGTTAAACATAATAATCATGGTAACCATGAAGAAAATATCTAAATAAATACACAACACAATAGTTGGAAGTACTGGAGAAAACGAGGAACAAAGAAGAGAGGTTGTTGTCAGTTGTCATCAAGTCAGCTCCAATTCATGATGACCTTATGTAAAACAGAATGAAACATTGTCTGGTCCTGTTTCATCTTCATGATGGTTAGTATGTTTGAGTCCATTGTTGTGACTATTGTATCAATCTGTCTCATTGATGGACTGCCAGAAGAATGAACAAATCTGTCTTGGAAGTAGTACAGTCAGAATGCTCCTTATAAGCAAGGATGGTGAGAGTTTTTCTCATGTACTTTGGACATGTTATCAGGAGGGACCAGTCTTTGGAGAAGGACATCATGCTTGGTAAATTAGAAGGTCAGGAAAAAGAGGAAGAATCTTAAAGAGATGGATTGACACAGTGGCTGCAGCAATGGGCTCAAGCATAACAATTGCAAAGATGGCACAGGACCAGGCAGTGTTTCATTCTGTTGTACATAAGGTCACTATGAGTCAAAACTGACTAGATGGCACCAAACAACAACATCTCATTGAGGGTTTCCCTCATTTCACTGATTCTCTATTTTATCAAACCTAATTTTCTTTTCTAGTGATAGATCTTTCCTGATGACATGTCCAAAGTAAGTGAGCCAAAGTCTCACCATCCTTGCTTCTAAGGATCATTCTGATTGTATTTCTAAGACACACACACACACACACACAAACACACAAATAAATAAATAACAAGATGGAAAATGTAAGTCCTTCCTTACTGGTAATTACTATGAATGTAAATAGACTAAATGCTCCAATCAAAAGTCAGAGTGCAGAATGGGTGGGAGAAAAAAAAGATCCAACTATATTCTGTTTATAAGAGAAGAATTTTAGACTCCAGGACACAAATGAGTTGAAACTGAAAGGATGGGGGAAAATGTTCCATGCAAATAGTAACCAAAAGAGAACTGGGATGGTGAATTTAATATCAAACAAAATAGACAAAGTCAAAATCTGTTATAAGAGACAAAGGACATTATATAAAGATAAAAGGGTCAATTCCGCAAGATGATATAACAATTATAAATATATATGCATCTAACATCAGAGCCCAAATATATATAAAGCAAACACTGACAGCACTGAAGGGAGAAATAATTCTGCAATAAGAGTTGGAGACTACAATACACCACTTTCAATAATGGACAGAACATCTAGAAAGAGAATCAATAAGAAAATAGACGACATGAATGAGACTATAAATCCACCAGATTTAGCAGATATCTATAGAACACTCCACCCAACAACAGCACAATATACATTCTTTTTCAGTGCACATGGATCATTCTCCAGAATAGACCATGTTACGTCCCATAGCAAGTATCAATAAATTTAAAAATCATAGAGTATATTTTCTGGCCACAATGGACTGAAATTAAAAATTAATCACAGAATGAAAACTGGTAAATACACAAATATATGAAAATGAAACAATACACTATTAAACAATCAATTGGTCAAGGAAGATATCAAGATATAAATGAGAAAATTCTTAGAGTTGAATAAAAATGAAAGCACAAAATATCAAAACTTACGGGACTTAACAAAGACAGTGCTCAGAGGGAACTTCATAGAAGTGAATGTCTGCATTAAAAAAGAAGAAAGATCTAAAACCAATAACCTAACTCTACAACTTGCAGAACTAGAAAAAGAAAGCAAACCAAGCCCAAAAGTACAAGAAGAAAATAACAAAGATCATAACAGAGATAAATGAAATAGAGCATAAAAAAGCAATAGAGAGAATCAATGAAACCGGAAGTTGCTATTTTGAAAAGAGCAATAAAATTGACAAATGTCTAGGTAGACTGACAAAGAAAAAAAGAGAGAATATGTAATTATGTAAAATCATAAATGAAAGTGGGGACATTACAATTAACCCTATAGAAACAAAAGTATCATAAGTGAATATTATGAACATTTGCACACCAACAAACTAGATAATTTTGAAGAAACAGACAAATTCCTAGAAATGCACTAACTACCTAAATTGACTCAAGAAGAAATAGAAAATCTCAACAGACTCAAAAACAAGTAAAGAGATTGACTCAGTGATCAAAAACCTCCCAACAACAACAACAAAAAAGTGCTTGATCAGATAGCTTTACTGGGAAATTCGACTAAACATTTAAAGAAGTGACACCAATCCTTCTTAAAATATTCCAGAAAATAGAAGAGGAGGGAATACTTCCTAACTCATTATTAGGTCGGCATTACTCTGATACCAAACCTAGACAAAGACACCCTAAGAAAATTATTACAAATATAGATGCAAAAGTTCTCAGCAAAATACTAGGAAACCAAATCCAACACCATATTAAAAGGATTATACACCATGATCAAGTGAGTGATTCAGCATTGAAAGGATTATACATCATGATCATGCAAGGGTGGTTCAACATCACAAAATCAATCATTTTTATATACCACACTAATAACATGAAGGAAAAGAACCACATGATTATCTCTATTGATACAGAAAATGCACTAGACAAAATCCAATACTCTTTCATGATAAAAACACTCAACAAATTAGGAATAGAAGTAAAATTCCTTAATGTAAAAAAAGGGCTTCATGAAAAATCCACAGCTAGCATCATCTTCAGTGGAAAGATTGAAAGTTTTCTCCTTAAGATCAGTACCAAAGCAAGGATGCCTGCTCTTACCACTGTTATTCATTAACATACTGGAAGTTCTAGCCAGAACAGTTAGGCAAGAAAAAAGAGATAAAAGATATCCAAATTGGAAAGGAAGAAGTAAAACTATACCTATTTGTAGATAGCATGATACTAGAAAATCCCAAAGAATTCACAAGAAAACTACTAGAGCAAAGTTGCAGGGTACAAGGCCAGCACACAAAAATCAGTTAAATTCTTATATATCATCAATGAGCAATCTGAAAATGAAATTAGAAAGCAATTCCATTTACAATAGCATCCAAAAAAATACCTAGGAACAAATTTAATCAGGAAGGTGAGAGAACTGTACACTGAAAACTATAAAACATGGCTGAAAGAAATACAAGAAGACCTAAATAAATGGATCGCTAGGAGTTGGAATCAACTTGTGCAACAGGTTTGGTTTTTTGTTTTTGTCTTTTTTTAATAAATGGAAAGACATTCTATGTTCATGGCTTGGAAAACTTAATGTTGTCCAGATAATCAATACTACCCAAAACAACCTATACATTCCACACAATCACTATGAAAATTCCAACAGCGTTTTTGCAGAAAAGGAAAAGCCAATCCTCAAATTTACGTGGAACTGCAAGAGTCCTCAAAAAGCCAAAGCAATCTTGAAAAAGAAGAACAAAGTAGGAGGACTTACACGTCCCATTTTTTAAAACAAATTATAAAGCTGGACGATGAATAAAGAAGACTGAAGAAGAATTGATGCCTTTGAATTGTGGTGTTGGCAAAGAATACTGAATATACCACGGACTGCCAAAAGAACGAACAAATCTGTCTTGGAAGAAGTACAACCAGAATGCTCCTTAGAAGCAAGGATGGCGAGACTGCATCTCACATACTTTGGACATGTTGTCAGGAGGGATCAGTCCCTGTAGAAGGACATCATGCTTGGTAAAGCAGAGGGTCAGCGAAAAAGAGGAAGACCCTCAACGAGATGGATTGACAACAAGGGGCTCAAGCATAACAACAATTGTGAGGATGGCGCAGGATGAGGCAGTGTTTCATTCTGTTGTGCATAGAGTAGCTATGAGTTGGAACCAACCGACTCAGCAGCACCTAACAACAACAACATAAAGGTACGGTAATTAAACAGTTCGGTAATGGTATAATAATGGACACATAAATCAATGGAATAGAATTTAGAGTCCAGACATAAACCTATACATGTATGACCGATTGATTTTTGACAAAGGTGATAGGTCTACCCAATGGAGAAAGAATAGTCACTTCAATAAATTGTGCTGGGACAACTGATCTCCACACCAAAAGAATGAAGTTAAACCTAAACCTCACACCATATACGAAAATTAACTCAACATGTATCAAAGACCTTAATGTAAGAACTAAAACCATAAAACTCTTAGAACAAAACACTGGACTAATGCTTCAGGACCTAGCTTCAGCCACGAATTCTTAGATATGACACCAAAAACATGAGCAACAAAGGAAAAAAATAGATAAATTGGACTCTATTAAAATTAAAAACTTTTGTACATCAAAGGACTTATCAACAAAAAGCAAATCTACAGAACAGGAGAAAACATTTGGGAACCATATGTCTGATAAGAGTTTAATATCAAGAATATATAAAGAACTCCTACAACTCAACAAGAGAAAGATAAACAACCCAATTAAAAAATGGGCAAATGATTTGAATAGACATTTCACTTAAGAAGATAATACTAATTGCCAATAAGCACATGAAAAGATGCTCAATGTCATTAGTCATTAGGGAAATACAAATCAAAACCACAATATAATATCACTTCACACTTATTAGGATGGCTATTATTAGAAAAATGGAGAATAACAAGGGTTTGCGAGGACATGGAGAAATTAACTGGAACCTTATCTATTGCTGGTGGGATTGTAAAATGGTGCAGTCACTGTGGAAAAAAAGTTTCTCAGTTCTTCAAAAAGTTTAACGTAGAACTACAATATGACCCAGCAATTCTACTCCTAGGTATATACCCAAAAGACTTGAAAGCAGGAGCACAAACAGACACTTGTACTCCAATGTTCATTTCAGCACTATTCACAGTAGCCAAAAGGTAGAAATAACCCAAATGCCCATCAACAGGTGAATGGATTAAAAAATATATAGTATATACATACAATGGAATATTATTCAGCCACAAAGAGAAATTAATTTGATACATGCCACTACATGGATGAACCTTGAAACATTATGCTGATTGTAATAAGTCAGAGACAAAAGAACAAATATCATGTGCTCTCACTCATATGAAATATCCAGAATAGGCAAATATATACAGACCAAATTTTACTGATGTTCATCAGGGGCAGTTTGAAGTGGGAAATAGGGAGGTATTCCTTAAGGGGTACTGAATTTCTGTTACAGATGATGAAAAATTAGGAAATGGATAAAGGTGATGGTTGCACAATGGAGTGAACACAGTGTCACTGAATTTTACATGTAAAAATGGTTGAAATGGCAAATGTTTTGTTATATGTACACGCACACACACATATATATATATATATACTTCACCACAGCAACAAGTTTAAAAAAAACCTGAATGTAAGGTACAAATAAATACATAAAAATTCAGTGGAAAAGACTAGTTATCTGCATAAATTACCCACCATGACTTTTTTATCATTAAAATTCATAAAAATTTAAAACTTCTGTACTGCAAAAGACAGTTAAATGAATGAAAAGACAACCACAGACTGGGAGAAAACCTTTGCTAGACACATCTGATAAAAAACTTATATCCTAAATATATAAAGAACTCTTAAAACTCAACAATAAGAAGCAAACTGCACAATTACAAAATGGGCAAAAGATCAGAACTGACACCTCACAAAGAAGATATACAGATGGAAAATCAACATATGAAATGATGTTCCACGTATATATCATTACTAATAAACCAAACCCACTGCCGTGAAGTCCATTCTGACTCATAGTGACCCTATAGGACAGAGTACAACTGCCCCATAGGGTTTCCAAGGCTGTAAATCTTTACAGAAGCAGACTGCCACATCTTTCTTCCCCAGAGCAGCTGATGGGTTCCAACCAATGAACTTTTTGTTAGTAGCCAAGCACTTTAATCACTGCGTCACCAGGACTCCCTCATATGTCATTAGGGAATTGCAAACTAAAACAACGAGATACCACTACACACCTATTAGAATGCCTAACTTCAAAACACTGACAACACCAAATGCTGATGAGGATATGGAGCAACAGGAACTCTTATTCATTGCTGGTGGGAATGCAAAATAAAGGCAATCACTTTTAAAGACAGTTTGGCAGATTCTCACAAAGCTAAACATAGGCTTACTATATGATCCAGCGATCATGCTCCTAGTTATTTACCCAGTTGAGTTAAAACCATATGTCCACTCAAAAACCTGCATGCAAATATTTATAGCAGCTTTACTCATAAACACCAAAAACTGGAAGCAACTAAGATGTCCTTCAATAGGTGAATGGCTAAACAATGTACATACATACAATGGAATATTATTCCACAATAAAAAGAAATGAGCTATCAAGCCATGAAAAAACATGGAGGAATCTTAAATGCATATTGCTAAGTGAACAAAGCTAATCTGAAAAGGCTACTTACTCTATGAGCTCAACCAATGACATTCTGAAAAAGGTAAAACTATAGAGACAGTAAAAAGATCAGTGGTTGCCAGGGGTTTGGAGGGAGGCAGGGAGGGAAGATTAGATGGAACACAGGGAATTTTTAGGGCTGTGAAACTATTCTGTATACTATTATAATGGTGGATGCATGACATTATGTATTTGTCAAAACCTATAGAACTGTACAACACAAAGAGTGAATCCTAATGTGAAGTTCAGACTTCAGTTAATAATAATGTATCAATATTGGTTTATCTATTGTAACAAATGTACCACATTAATGTGAGATGTTAATAATAGGAGAAACTGTGTGTGTGTGTTGGGGGGCGGGTAATTACAAGAATTCTCTGCACTTTCTATGCAATTTTTCGTAAACCTAAAGCTATTCTAAAAAATAACCCATTAAAAAAAACAATGGAATAAAGCAAGGTACAAATAAATACATAAACACGCAATGAAAAAGACTACTTAACTGCATAAATGACCCACCCTGAGAGATTATTGATTAGGTATTCATAATGGCCCTAAAATCCAGTCAAGAAAGCTAGGCAGGATGTTTCTTTAAAAGTGCCCCAACCCATATACATTAATATATGCCTGAGGAAACCATGGCTAGATGGTCCATATGAAGTCTAGATAAAGGAAAACCTAAGAGAAAGAATTTGATAATTTTATCCAGTACTAATCAAGGAAAACATATGTATTCTGAACCTGAGAAGGATGGGCTGTGTTAAAAGGGCAGAATCACAAAGACAAGCTCTTCCAAATCCTTCAAGATGATTCATATCCCTTGCTCAGATCTCATGTTCACGAACCTACTGATTAACTAACTCTGCTTCCCTAGGATCCTCCAAATTAAAAAGGAAGTGTTGTGTGGAAGAGGGTGGACATAAATATTCTGCTTACTGGGAAAAGATATTTCTCAGTTTAAATCAATAGGTTAGCATTCTGATATATCAGTCAGTCTCAGATTGGTTAGTATCACTCAGTCCCAAAAAGCAGGATCCTGGAAAAACGGGAAAAAATATGAGTGCCATGGCCCGCAAAACTGATAACAACACTATTTGAGACATTAATACTTTGAGAGGCTTATAATGAGCATCCAGGCTTACATTCATATTGATTTAGCTACAGCAAGTAGCCAGTGTCTGAAGCAGAAATTTTGAGGCCGGAGGGTTTTTGACCCATTTCCTCAAAACCTCACATATATGTTGCTTATTCTACTTCAAGAAAAATTGAAAAGAATATTTATCATTTCCATTTGTAAAATGCCACAAAATTCAGAGATAAGTCAGAGAGGTATTTGGGCACAATAAAAAAGAGAAAGGAAACAGAACAAAATAATAATGAGGAGGAAGAGGAGAAAAAGGGCAATGAGGAGGAGGAGGAAAAACAGAGAGGAGGAGGACAAAGTTAAGAGTGAAAGTCATCTGAAGAGATGATTCTCCAAAGATGGAACCTGGATTAGAAACAGGTTATGACCATTTTTCAAATCAAGAGGTAGAAAAGGAGTCACACCTCCAAATTTGTTCTAATCACAAAAGCACACCTTTCACAGGAAACCCCTCAGCTAAGCTTTCACTTTGAAGATCCTTATTGCCAGTGGTCACTATGAGTTCGAATGGACTCCACGGCAATGGCTTTGGTTTTGGTTTATTGCCAGTGGGACCACTCTGAGGCTGCATTTTGCATAAGCACTGATGGGCTTCTGCATGTTTGTCAATCTTCAAATACCAAACTAGGAATCAGCCTTAATTCTTATCTCAACTATTATTTTCAAAATTTATCCATTGCAGCCCACTAACTAATGAGCATCCCAAAAAGATGTTCTTTTGCAAAGTTCTTTTATAAGACTGCTAACCTAAGGGACTTTGCTAGACTGAGAACAAATTTCATAGGGTGACTAATGCATTCAAGGGGCAAACTACATGACCAGTTACATAAAAAAAAATTTCTGCAGGCCTAAAATTGTGGCTAAGTAGACTTGGAGAATCCCTTTCCCTGACCAAAATTGCCACATTATCTCTAATGTATATGACCTCCTATAAAAGATGTAGACAGAGAATGGATTTATTTTTATGCTTGGAAAGAAAACAACAATAGTTTATTGCTCTGACTCATATAATTGAGGCCAGCCTGGTGAGAAGCGAAAATATGAAAGCCCTCTGTAGGTTTACCTAGGATTGGGAAATCTGACAAATATTTATCAAGCATCTACTACAATCATAGCTTTCCTACTACTCCAGTGTGGGTGGCCATTGGAGATTTTTCTCCTTATGTGGTGTAAAGGGTGTATTGATGTACCCTATGGGGCTGAAATGGGAGCAAAGGGCAGAGGTCCTAGTCAGTTCTGGCATCAATCCAGATATCAATGTTTCCAAACGTCTTGCCATATCACCAAGTGATTTCCATGCTACTGGCAGATTGTTGTTCTATACTTGGCTAGTGAGTACTTTGTTGGTATATTTATATCAGTATCAACTCAGTTTTATACAAACAGCAACAGTAGCATTTGCAAAAGCATTAGTAGTAACTAGTAGAAGTAGAATTAACAGCAGAAGTAGGAATAGCAATAGTAGTAATATTGGCAACAGCAATAGTAATAAAGCTTTCACAATTTACATGCTTTTTATTTTTAACTTTCATAACACTCTCATAGTAGCAACTAATTTAATTTTCACAAATAATCTTGAAATGTAAGAAATAGGTAGGACCAGCATTATTAACCTCATTTAATAGATAAGGAAACTAAATATAAAGTTCCTTTTTCAGAGTAATACAGAAAGTTAATGGCAAGGCCAGAAGTATGCCCAGAATATTAGAGGTGGAAGGGCCCCAAGAAACCATGTAACCCAACTTTTGCAGTTTACGTGTGGGAAACTGAGGTCCAGTAAGGGCATATAACTTACTTAAGATTACACAGTAAATTCCTGGAAATGCCTGAGCCTCCAGACATCCAGCCCAGGAGCTTTTCCATTAAACCTCACAGGAAACATCATACCAGTGTTCCCGCCAACATCTGGTTGGTTATCCTCTACATTTACGTGTACATGAAGGAATACAGATCTTCTCTCATCCTCCCTGAGGTTAGGCATGTCTATGTGGACTAGCTCTGGCCAGTGAAATTTGAGCATAAGTGATGTGTGTTACCAGCAGGACCAAGCATTTAATTGTCATTGCTTGACTCTCCAGATCTCTCTTCCCCTGCTCTAGTGACTTTGGAAGTACATGCTGAGATGTCAGAAAGTTTGTAAGTCTTAGTACCTTAGTGACTTGAGCATAGATCTTGTGGACCTTCATGAGACACACAGAGTGAGAGATAAAATGTATTTTTGTTGTTTTAAGTCACTGATATTTACGGGATATTTGTTACCACAACATAAGCTAGCCTATCCTGTCTAATTCATTCGCTACCACCTCCCTACTTGTTCGGTTATTTTCCACTAAGACCTGCTAGTGTGAGTGTAGTGGACACATTTTGCAGTGACTGGCCAAGTCATGCTCCCCTCCTCTGAGAAGAAGCCTCCACCCACTCACAGATTTGAGCCTTCCCCTTCCTTGGCCACAGGACCAGAGTTGAACATCTGAATAATCGGAGCCATTCAGATTCTTTATTGCAGGAATTTAGAAGTGGTAATTGAGGGACGAGTCAGGAATGGTTTCTGCCTCTGTTTTCTAGGTAAGGGTTGACTCAAGGAAGTGTAAACTTAGAAGCTATGAAGTGGCCATGTTTGGCTATACACACACCAACACAATGAAAGCTATCTGGAGATGGAGAGAGGAAGAGGGAGGAAATAAGGGCAGAAAGGAAGAAGGAGAAAGCAAGAGTCAGAGCAAGAGAGAGAGAATATGAGAATTAGATATGTAAGGAAAATGTAAAAATGAGAATTCTGCCACACAATGTGCCAATGTGTTTCTCACTCCAGTACATTATGAGACTGCACATCCTGTCCTTAGGTTCTGTGAGTTCCCCCACCCCATATCCCTTTACTGCTTAAGTTCACTTGAAGTGGATTTCTTTAGCTTACAAACTACATTAAGCAAGAAGGTCTGACTGCTAGACCTAGGTCCTTTCCACTTAGTCAGAGAGAATCAAATCTAATTCTTAGGTGACTATATATCTGCCAGAATTCATTCTCCCAGGAAGAATAAATATAGAGAAAGGACCAACACTGTGATGGTTAAGATTGTGTGTCACCTTGGCTGGGCCATGATTCTCAGTGTTTATACGTGATCACTCTCATGATGGAATCTGCTGTGAGTAGCTAATCATTTGAAACGGAGTATCCTTGGGGGTGTGGCCTGCATCTGAATATAATCAGAAGTTCTGACTTTTTTGCTCACTGTGGATCCTGCTGCTGCCTCCTGTTCATCTGACCTCCAGTTCTTGGGACTTGAGATATCAGTTTATCTGTTGATCTTCGGATTCGTCGATCTTCACAGCCTGTGAGCAGGAGCCCTGCTCTCCAACCTGCTGATCTTGGATTCACCAGCCCCTGCGTATGTGAATCAAGAGAAGGCTTTATCCTGATCCATGGACTTGGGAAGTTCCAGCCTCTACAAGTGCATACGCTGTTTCTTTGATATAAATCTCTCTATATATATATTCATATGCTTTACTAGTTTTGCTTCTCTAGAGAACCTAGCCTAAGAAAAACACCTTGGGGGGATAACACTACTTAAGGGGTAAGGGAGAAGAAAGAAGCAGGAAATTAGATACATAAGGCATGTTCAGAGTTATAAGAGAATTCAGTCAATAAATGTTGATTGGATACCTACTAGGTGTCAAGTACCTCTTCAGGCACTAGAGAATACAGCACTGACCAAGACAAACAAGGTCCCTGCTCTTGCTGAGTTTACATTCTAGTGATGGCAGACAGACAATAATCAAATAAACAAGAAAATATCAAGTAGTGATGAATTATATGTTGAAAAAAATATAGCATGATTGGATAAAGACCAGATGTTTGTTTTAGATTAGATAGTGAGGGAAGTCCTTTCTGAAGAGATGACATTTAAGACAATTCAAGGAGAGTGACTAGGACAGTACTTTCTCAGAAACCAAGAAATAAAGACATTCCTAGATTTATAAATGAACTGAAAAGGCTTTGGTTCAACATTGGTGACCTCATGGAGATCAGTTTTAGTGAAAGAGAAAAAAGAGAGATAGAGAAAATGAGCAAAAGGGAGAATGAAAAAGAAGCCTGTGGAAGAAGGAGAGCACAAAATCAAGAATGCAGTGGATTAGAATTGAGTTAAAAAGTGCTATGAGGGAATGCAAAAATGGTGCAACCACTTTGGAAAATAGTGTGGCAGTTTCTTAAAAAGTTAAATATCACACTTCCAGGCAACATGGTGCTGTAGACAGAAGCACCATGCCATCCCTCCACAGCAAATCTCTGAAAAACTAAGTCAAACAGAGTCACACGTCAATCCTGAAACCCTAAGCATCAAATGAAGAGATAACTTAGCGAAGCACTGAACATAATAAGAAACAGACCAAGAACAGAAAGTGAGGAGAGGTACGTGCAAAGGTCCCCTATCAGCTACCGCAGCACGATCCACCATCTTGGACTCCTATCGGAGATCAGTGAACAGGAGGTACGAGAAAGCAGCCTCATGGAGCTTCCAGCAGGAGACAGAACGACCAGTAACCAGCAATATAAGCTTTCCCACACCCCATTCTCCTTCACCCTTACTCGGCCTCCTCTGCTTCCTGAGGCCACAGTCTCTTGGCCAGGAAGCACCAGCTTCACCCTGGTGTCACCTGGATTCCACTTGCCTGCGCTGGCCCACTCCCTGAGTGCCATTTGTTGACTGCTGGTGTTGCTTTCTTCTGCTTCTTTAGATTTCTTCCTTAGCTCTCACCACCCCCTCCCCTTCTCTCAAACACCTGGCTCCGTGTGCTGTCTTTCCTTCTTCCTGAAAGGCTGGGAAACACTACTTGACTGTGAAACTGCTTCCAGGCCAGTGCAGCTATCCTGGTGGGACCCCTGGCGCTTTTTTTGTTTGTTTGATTGTTCTGATTTGTTCTGTTTTGATTTGTTAATTTGTTTTCTTTTTCTTTTCTCAGCTTGGGAGCCCCTTCTAGGCAGGCAGTACTCCGTGGCTTGGGAGCTACTCCCTTACTAGGCGAAGACACACAGTGACATCCCTGGGGGCGTTTCTTCTTTCTTGTTTTTGTTTTTTATTTTCGTTTAATAATTTGTTTTCTTCTCTCTCTTTTTCCCTTTTTGTCTCTCTTCATTTTCAGCTTCTCATCTCTCTATACTTACCTTCTCTTCCTGTCTCCTGAATACATGGCACTGTATGACATCTCTACCCCTTCTAGCCAGGCTGTACTTCATGGCCTGGCAGCAACTTCCTCAGTCCTACCTACCAGCTGCACCGGTGGGATCCTTGGGGGCTTTTCTTTTCCTTTTTTTCTCTATTTTTTATTTATTAATTTTTTTCTTTTGCCCTTTTTATTTCTGTTTTTCTCCATTTCTAAGTCTCTCATCTATACACTCCAACAGCAAGCTCCCTTATAACTCTTTTTCTTTGACTGTTTGTGTGTATCTTTCTGGCTCCTGTTCCTCTCTCTTCTCGCTCCTATTTCCCATACCCATCTTAGCTCCATACATAACAATCCCCTCCCTCCTTCCTGTCTACCTACACCATGAGCTGAACATCACAACCTCAAGCAGCACAGGCAAGGTATAGCAGAACCCGCCCTGAACTGAATCTCAGCATGCCATGTCGGCCCTAGTATGTTCCACAAACAACCAATCCCAGCAAATCCCCTTCAGCTTAATCTGACCTGCTGTATCATACCTGACTGACTGACCCTGTCCATTGGAGAAAGAGGTGAAAAGTATAGTGCCAACAAACAAGCAAACAACAAAGAACGCACAGTCCACCTGCTCAGACATAACCAAATAAAACTAAAAAGCAGGACGAAACAAACAAATCTAAAATCAGTAAATGAGGAAAATAAATACTGAATGCCCCAAAGACAGCAGACAATATCAAAACATACAAAAACAGGACAGGATGGTTCCAGTAGGCTTCCAAAATAAAACATCACATGACTTGCAAGTAGAAGAAAAGGCACTGGAACTACCTGATAGGGAATTCAAATCTCTAATACTCAGAATTAACAAAGAGGTGAAGCAAAAAGCGGACAAAAATGAGGAAAAAACAGACAAATTCATGGAAAAGGCAAACAAATTCATGGAAAATACAGGAAAAAATGGAAGAATTCAAGAAAATAATACAAGAACAAAATGTTAAAATAAATTCACAACTAGAAATCATACAAAAACAACAGTTAGAAATCCAAAAGATACACAACAAGATTTCAGAAATAGACAGTATCATAGAAGGGCTAAGGAGCAGGTTTGAAACGGTGGAAGAAAGGCTCAGCAAAATTGAAAACAAACACTTGGATTCAACTATGCTTGAGGAAAAATCAGAAAAAAGAAAGAAGAAAAATGAAGAAACCCTGAGAATTATGTGGGATACAATCAAAAGCAAAAACCTGTGAGTTATCAGAGTTCCAGAACAGGGGGAGAAAACAGAAAACACAGAGAGGATCATTGAAGAATTGCTGACAGAAAACTTCCCCAGTACCATGAAAGATGAAAAGCTGACCATCCAAGAAGCTAAATGAATGCTATATAGCATAGACCCCAAAGGAAAATCACCAAGGCATATCATAATCACACTCACTAAAACCAAAGACAAAGAATCCTGAGAGCAGCTCGAGAAAAACAATATGTCACATACAGAGGAGAAACAATAAGACAAAGCTCGGATTATTTGGCAGAAACCATGCAGGCAAGAAGGCAATGGGATGACATTTATAAAATCTTGAAAGAAAAAAATTGCCACCTAAGAATAATAAATCCTGCAAAACTCTCGTTCAAATATGATGGTGAAATTAGGTCATTTCCAGATAAAGAGAAATTAAGGGACTATGTAAAAAACAAACCAAACATACAAGAATTATTAAAGGGAGTCCTTTGATCTGAGAACAAACAACATTAAACCACAGGCTGAATCTAGGACACAGGATTGTATCAGCCAGATACCAACCTAGGAAATGAACTCTCAAGGAATATCCAAAACCAAAAGAATTACAACAGGGAACTAGGGAGGTTAATCTGTAAATGACAGCAGCATCAGAACAATAAAAGAGGGAATAAACAGTGTAGGTATACAAGCTTCTAATGGAGAGGACGGGAAGGCAATACCAAGTAGTAATAGACTTGTCCAAACCTAGGAAGATAAAGGTAAATTTCAAGGCAAACGCAAAGAAAGTTAACAAACCTACTCATCAAAATAAAGAAGAAAAACATAAAGTCTCAGTAAAAACAAAACCTACAAGAACAAAAGAAATGAAAAAAAAAACCACAAACCAAAGGAATTCAGAACAGGAGAATAAGAGGAACAAAGAAAACATCACCACCACAAAAAAGGCACTACAAAATGACAGCAATAAACTCCACCTATCAATAATTACATTGAAAGTAAATGGCCTAAATGCACCCGTGAAGAGATGGAGAGTGACAGAATGGATAAAAAAGCAGGATCCATCTATATGCTGTCTACAAGAGACACACCTTAGAAACAAAGACGTAAATTTATTAAAAAATTAAAGGACAGAAAAAAAATATATCAAGCAAACAGCTACCAAAAAAGAGAGGGAGTGGCAATACTAATTTCAGATAAAATGGACTTTAAAACAAAATCCACCATAAAAGACGAAGAATGACACTATATAATCATTAAGAGGACAATCTATCCAGAAGCCATAACCATAATAAACACCTACGCACCCAATGACAGGGCTCCAAAATACATAAAACAAACTCTAACAGCACAGAAAAGAAAAACTGACCGTTCCAAAATAATAGTAGGAGATTTCAACACACCACTCTTGGTAAAGGACAGAACATCTAGAAAGAAACTCAACAAAGATACAGACGACCTAAATGGCACAACAGCCAACTTGACCTCATAGACATATATAGAACACTCCACCCAACAGCTGCAAAGTACACATTTCTTTTCCAATGCACATGGAACGTTCTCCAGAATCGACCACATCTTAGGCCACAGAGCAATCCTCAACAAGGTCCAAAACGTTGAGATAATCCAAAGTATCTTCTCTGACCACAATGCCATCAAGGTAGAAATTAACAACAGGAAGAGCAAGGGAAAAAAATCAATTACATGGAAACTGAATAATACACTGCTTACACATCACTGGGTGATAGAAATCAGAGATGGAATGAAAACATTTCTATAATCAAATGAGAATAAAAACATATCATATTATACCAAAACCTTTGGGACACACCAAAGGCAGTCCTCAGAGGACAATTTATAGCAAAAGATGCACACATCAAAAAAGAAGAAATGGGCAAAATCAAAACATTAACTATACAACTTGAAAAATAGAAAGAGAACAGCAAAAAAGCCCACAGCCACTAGAAGAAAGGAAATAATAAAGATCAGAGCAGAAATAAATGAAACAAAGAATAGAAAAACAATCAAAAGAATCAACAAAACCAAAAGTTGGTTCTTTGAATGGATCAACAAAATCGAAAAACCACTGGCCAGTATGACAAAAGGAAACCAGGGGAGGATGCAAATAACTGAAATAAGAAATGAAATGGGGGACATTACAACAGACTCAACTGACATAAAAAGGATTATAACAGAGTATTATGAAAAACTATACTCCAACAAATTTGAAAACCTAGAGGAAATGGATAAATTTCTATAAAAACACTACCTACCCAAAAAAACACACAGTGATGTTGAAAATCTGAACAGACTCATAACAAGAGACGAGCCTGAAAAGGTAATAAAAAAACTCCCAACAAAAAAAAAGGCCTGGCTCAGATGTCTCCATTGGAGAATTCTGCCAAACATTCAGAGAAGAGCTTATACCAGTACTATTCAAACTATTTCAGAACATAGAAAAAGAAGGGATACTTCCAAATTCATTCTATGAAGCCAGCATAACCCTGATACCAAAACCAAGCAAAGACGTCACAAAAAAAAAGAAAATTACAGACCACTATCTCTCATGAATATAGACGCAAAAATTCTCAACAAAATCTAGCCAACAGAATTCAGCATCATATCAAAAAAATAATACACCACGACCAACTAGG
>NW_004443996.1:12991906-13018363 GCF_000243295.1 Trichechus manatus latirostris
GAAATCAGGAAAACAATACCATTTACAATAGTCTCTAAAAAAATAAAATACTTAGGAATAAATCTAACCAGGGATATAAAATACCTATACAAAGAAAACTACAAAACACTACTGTAAGAAATCCAAAGGGATCTACATAAATTGAAAAACATACCATGCTCATGGATAGGTAGACTCAACATAGTGAAAATAACAATTCTACCCAAAGCAATTTACAAATACAATACAATCCCGATCCAAATACCAACAGCATTCTTTAAAGAGATGGAAAAACTAATCATTAACTTTATATGGAAAAGGAAGAAGCCCCAAATAAGTAAAGCACTATTGAAGAAGAAAGTAGGAGGACTCACACTACCTGACCTCAGAACCTACTGTACAGCTATGTTAGTCAAAACAGCCTAGTACTGTAACAACGACAGATACACTGACCAATGGAACAGAATTGAGAACCCAGATGTAAATCCATCCACCTACAGTCACCTGATCTTCGACAAGTGCCCAAAGTCCATCAAATGGGGAACAGACAGTCTTTTTAACAAATGGTGCTGGCAAAACTGGATGTCCATCTGCAAAAAAAATGAAACAGGATCCATACCTCACACCATACACAAAAACTAATTCAATCTGGATCAAAGATCTAAATATAAAGCCAAAAACTATACAGTTCATAGAAGAAAAAATAGGATCAACACTAGATGCCTTAATACACAGCATTAACAGGATACAAACTATAACCAACAACACACAAACCCAAGAAGATAAGCTAGATAACTGGGATCTTCCAAAAATTAAAAGAATTCAAAAGAATTCACCAAAAGAGTAAAAAGAGAATCTACAGACTGGGAAAAAAGTTTGGAAATTACAAATCAGACAAAGGTCTAATCTCTAAATTCTACAAGAAAATTCAACACCTCTACAACAAAAAGACAAATAATCCAATTTAAAAATGGGCAAAGGAAATGAACAGACACTTCACCAAAGAAGACATTCAAGCGGCCGACAGACACATGAGGAAATGCTCGCGATCACTAGCCATTAGACAAATGCAAATTAAAAACACAATGAGATACCATCTCACCCCGGCATTACTGGCACGAATCAAAAACACTGGAAACAACAAATGTTGGAGAAGCTGCACGGAGATCGGAACTCTTATGTACTGCTAGTGGGAATGCATAATGATACAACGATTTTCGAAAATGATATGGCACTTCATCAGAAAGCTAGAAATAGAAATACCATATGAACCAGAAATCCCACTCCTAGGAATATATGCTACAGAAATAAGAGTCGTCACTTGAATAGACATGCATACCCATGTTCGTGGCAGCACTGTCACAATAGCAAAAAGATGGAAACAACCTAGATGTCCATCAATAGATGAATGGATAAACAAACTATGGTACATACACACAATGGAGTATTATGCAACAATAAAGAACAATGATGTATCTGTGAAGCATCTCATAACATGGATGAAACTGGAGGACATTATGCTGAGTGGAATAAGTCAATCACAAAAGGACAAACATTGTATGACACCTCTACTGTAAAAACTCATGTAAAAGTTTACACATGAAAAGAAACAATCTTTGTTGGTTATGAGGGATGGGAGGGGTTGGGGGAACTAAATAAACAATAGATAAGTGGTAATTTTGGTGAAGGATAAGACAGTACACAATACTGGGGAAGCCAGCACAACTCATACAAGGAAAGGTCTTGGAAGCTCCATAGACACATCCAAACTTCCTGAGGGACTGAATTGCTGGACAGGGGGCTGTGGGGACCATGGTCTCAGGGAACATCGAGCTCAACTGGCATAACACAGTTTATAAAGACAAGGTTCTACATTCTTCCTTGGTGAGTAGCGTCTCGGGTCTTAAAAGCCTTTGAGCAGCCATCTAAGATGCTCCACTGATCTCACCCCCTCCAGAGCAAGGGAGAATGGAGAGAACAGGATACAAGGAAAAGTTTAGTCCAAAGGACTAATGGACCACAGCTACCAAGGCCTCCACCGGACTGAGTCCAGTACAGCTAGATGGTGCCTGGCTACCACCACTGACTACTCTGACAGGAGATCACAACAGACGGTCCCGGACAGATCTTCAGAAGGATGCAGAACAAAATTCTAACACAAAAAAAGACCAGATTTACTGGCCTGACAGAGACTGGAGAATCCCCGAGAGTATGGCCCCGGACACCCTTTTAGCTCAGTGGTGAAGTCACTCCTGAAGTTCACCGTTCAGCCTGGGATTGGACAGCCCCATAAAACAAAATGTGACTAATGAGGCACAGCAGTCCAGGGACAAGGACAAGAAGGCAGGAGGGGACAGGAAAGCTGGTGATAGGGAACCAAATGTTGAGAAGGGACAGTGTTGACATGTCGTGGAGTTGTTAACCATTGTCATAGGGCAATATGTGTACTAACTGTTTAATGAGAAACTATTTTGTAATCCTTCATCTAAGGTACAAAAGAAAAAAGAATTATCTATGTGAGATCAAATTGACAACAGCAACTCAAAAGGTTTGATGGGAACCCTAGGGGGCAGTGAGTTGATGATAATGGTGATGGAATAATTTGGAAAAGGATAGTGAGAATATAAAAACGTAATTGATGTCACTGAATTGTACATGTAGAAATTTTTGAAATGGTGTATCTTTGGCTATGTATATTTTTACCAAAAAAAAAAAAAAGCTCTCCAAGATCGAGAAAGGAGAGTGTTGACATGTTGTCGGGTTGTTAACCAATGTCATAAAACAATATGTGTACTGACTGTTTAATGAGAAACTATTTGTTCTGTAAACCTTCACCTAAAGTACAATAAAAAATTTTTTTAAAAAGGTTAAACATATGCTTACCCTTTTTGTTGTTAGTTGCCGTCGAATCACCTTCGACTCGTTGTGACCTTATGTATAACAGAACTAAATGTTGCCCAGTTTTGCACCATCTTCATGATTGTTGGTATGTTTGAGCCCATTGTTGTGGCTATTGTGTCAATCCGTCCTATTGAGTTTCCTTTGTTTCACAGACCTTCTACTTTACCAAACACGATGTCCTTTTCTATTGATTAGTGTTTCCTGATGATGTGTTCAAAGTCTCACCATCCTTGCTTCTAAGGAGCGTTCTATCTGTATTTTTTCTAAGTCTGATGTGTTCGTTCTTCTGGCAGCCCATGGTACATCCAATATTTTTCACCAGCACCACAATTTGAATGCATCAATTCTTCTTCTGTCTTCCTTTTACATGTGTATGAGGCAATTGAAAATACCATGTCTTGGAACAGGCACACCTTAGTCAGCAAAGTGACTTCTTTGCTTCTTAAAATTTTAAGATGTCTTTTGCAGCAGATTTGCCAATGCAATATATCATTTGATTTCATGGATGCTGCTTCCATGGATGTTGATTATTGATCTAAGTAGAATGACACTGTTGACATCTTCACTTCTTTCACTTACCATGATGTTGTTTATTAGTCCAGTTGTGGGGATTTTTGTTTTCTTCGCCTTCAGACCTAATCCATACTGAAGGCTGTAGTCTTTGACTTTTATCAGTAAGTGCTTCACATCGTCTTCATTTTCCGCAAGGAAGATTGTGTCATCTGCATCTCTCAGGTTGTTAATGAGTCTTCCTCCAATCCTGATGTCATGTTCTTCTTCATAGAGTCCAGATTCTCAAATTATTTGCTCAGCATACAGATTGAATAAGTGAAGTGAAAGGATACAACCCTGCCACATAACTTTTACAGTTTTAAACCAATGCTTACTCCATGACCCAGCAACTCCACTCCTAGGTATTTATCCAAGAGAAATGAAACCATATGTTCACACAAAAACTGGTACATAAATGTTCATAGCAGCTATTCAAAATAGCCAAAAAGTAGAAACAACTCAGATTGAAAAAATAGTGAATTGATAAACAAACTGTAGTACATCCATACAATGAAATACTATTCAGCAATAAAACTATTTATTCACAAAATAATATGGATAAATCATAAATTCATTTTGGTAAATGAAATAAGCTGGACTCAAAAGTTTACATATTGTATTACTTCATTTTTATAACATTTTGGAAAAGGCAAAACTGTAGTGGTTGTCAGGGACTGGGGGTTGACTTCAAAGGAGAAGCACATGAGAACTTAAAGGGTAAGGAAACTTTTATGTATCATGATTGTAGACACACAACTGTATATATTTATCTAGACCACATAGGGTAAATTTTGCTGTATGTAATTTTAAAAAAAAAGAAAGAACCTGGAGTTTCTTGCATTCTAGTTTTTTTTTTTTTTTTAAAAAAGATTATCCTACGGTTTCCTTGTGAGATTTTTGGGCAGTTGTCACGTCTCTAATTAATTTGATTAATCCATTCTCCCTGATCAGAGAGTACATCCCTGAATGTATTAAAAATTTGACAAGTAAATTAATAAATCTGAGAAGGCAAGAAGAGAGGATTAAAGTGTCTACAGGACAAAATGCACTCTGGGAAGCCTATGGAAAATGGTCAACCATCCTATCCACCAAATTTCTCAGGCCAAACAACAGAAGCCAGGAACTAAGACTACTATGGAGCTGGGTTTACCCAATGCCAAACAGCAAGAGACATAGCCTAAGAGTAAATCTAAAGAGAGATAATCAATGAAAGTAGAGCAGCAGATCACTAGAGTTTAGCCGTACTGATAGAAAACCAAAGACAAGATTAAGATCACAAAAACCCGCAGATCAAAGAGACACACTAAACTTGAATGAACTTAACTAGTCCCATTGACTTCAATCAGATGACCTGCGGGCCTTAAAAATAATCCATTGCCATCAAGTCAATTCCAGCTTACAAGGATCCTATAGAAAAGAGTAAAACTGCTTACTAGCCTCATTTATAAAATTAGGGTAAAACCTTAACTTCTGAGGACAGGAGACTAGATTGGATGATTTCAAGATTCCTTCTTCCTTAAAATCTCCTAAGTTCCTTGCTTTGTGGAGGAAACTTGTCTTCTGAATATCAAATACTGAACTGATTATTCAGGAGACAGATGAAAATCACTGAACATGATTAAAAGACTTACGGAAAAAAATACTTCAAAACTGTTCTTTAGGAATTAGCAGATAGAGGTGAATTTGACCAAAAGAGGGTTACACAAAAGTATGCTGTTTTCTTTGAAAAGTACTTGATGAATTGGATTTTGTGTTTTGAATACGACAGAGGAAGATCTTCATCTCATTGTAACTGCCTTTGTTCTAATATGTTACTGACAATGGGATCTCAGACTACAGAAAGATCTGTGCTATCACTGCAAACAATGACTTTCAGTGCACGCTGGATTAGGATAAGAGACATCCATGTAGTTAACAGCAGCTTGAAAGACATCTAAAAACATCAAAGAAGAAGATAAGCAATATAACTTAGAAAAATATTTCTGAAAGTCCTTTGGAAAATGTAATGAATGTCATCTTTTTATTTTATCATACTTTCTTGGATTAGATGACAAAGATTGCGTTTGTTAAATTCAGAAAACAAATCTAGACCTGTACAATATTCCTCATTCGAAGGAGATATATGTATGGACGGCCATGCTTATCTGGAGTGGGGGTCAGGCTTCTAACAACCTCAACTACCCAAAGTCAGCTACAAAACTGGTTTTAAGGGGAAAATGTCTGAATAGCCAAAAATATATTGTCAAGTCTGCCAATTGTGCTAAAGACTAGTGACTTAGCTTTATATGAAAAACATAAGGTTCCTAGTTAAATAAATTTCCTCATCTGGTTTCCCCTAGAAACTCTCAACTTGGCCTTAAATTACAGAGGACCATAGATTGATGGTGGATAAACTCAATGAGAAACCCAATGAGACCTGACAATAAGGAAAAAAGAGACAGAAACATCATCACTTACAAGGGAACTTCAATTAAGGAGCCGTTTAAGCTTGAGGCACAGTTAGACAAGGCACAATGCTATCTAAGGGGAGGCCACAGCATGACAGCACTGCACAACTTATGTGGTTATTAAAGACCCTGACTCAAACAGAAAGGGATTACAATGACTTTGTTATATTCCATTTACCTGTCAAATGTGATACATCTTAGACAGACTCCCACCTAAAATCATTAAATATTCCAATGTATTGGTTCTTGAAGGAGAAAATTCATTTATCCCTGATACCACCAGCTCAGTGAAGATTTTTGTTCACTGAAGGGCTTTGTTTGCCAAGCTTATTTCAAGAATAATTTAATTCAATTCAACAAGCTCTTGCGAAAGACCTACTATATATAAAACATGAGCTAGAGGCTGGAGCGGGGGCTTCCGGAAGAAAAAGGCATAGAATCTGGTCTCTGGCTGGGGAGACAAGCATGGGCAAAGTAATAGTACAAGGAAAATGGTGAGAAGTGTTTACAGAAAGAGACATTCAATGTGATGGGAAGCAGTGGGATAAAAAGGTGATTTCTGTATTCAGCCTAGAAGAGATCTGGGAAGGTTTCTTGGACTAGCTAAGATTTGAGAAGATCCTAAAGGATTGAACAGGTGGAAGGTTAAAAAACAAATCCCATTGCTGTCCAGTTGATTCTATCTCATAGCAACCCTGTAGGACAGAGTAGAAATGCCCCCATATGGTTTCCAAGGCTGTAATTCTTTACAGAAGCAGACTGCCACATCTTTCTCCCACTGAGCAGCTGATAGGTTTGAACTACCTACCTTTCATTAGCAGCCAAGTGCTTAACCACTTTGCCACCAGTGCTCCTTAAAGTGATAGACGTACATGATAAATTAAAGCAAAGGCAAGTATTTTGGTGTAGTTAGAGGGTGAGATGTGGTAAGAGATAAGACAAGAAAGGTAATTGAAAGCCTTGACTTTTGTTCTGTGGGCAATGGGGAGCCATTACAAGTTTTCTAAGCAAGAGAATAACGTAATGAAAGATTCTCTTGAGGAAAATTGATCTAGGATGGGAAACCGTTGTAGTCATTCAGAAGAAAATAAAGGCCTAAATTGGGAAGCAACAATGGTAGCAGAAAAGTGGTACTGTGTACAGTATTTTTTTTTTTAATGTCAAGGGAACCATAAACTACGTCCTTTATCTTCATATAATGAATTCTCTGGCTCAAATGAAACCAGAATTCTGAAATTTCAGAGTAGGAAGTCCTCTTAGAAATTATAGCCCAACCCCATTCATGTTACAGATGATGAACCTGAGTTCCAAACCAGGGAATGGACTTATCACAGGGTCACATGGCTAGTTAGTGGCTTTTGGAATGTCAATGCTAAAGTAATTGTCTACAGGTGCTCATCAAGAAGCCGACCCAAGAATAGATTCTGTGACCAACTCCAGGTCTACAAGATGTCAGGCATATTGTAGTGCATCAAAAGTAAAAATTATGCCTAGTCATCCAAGTTTTCTGTCTACATTAGGTGACCATCTGAATGCTTAGGAATCATCAGGGAGTCTCTGGCTCAGATCTGAGTCTTGAAGAACCATTTCCCATAACTTGATCAACTGAAATTTTCTTTTAAGACCACGATCCTCTATTGCATAAATTCTTCCTGCTGGAGGATGTGGTACCTTTTCTTGATATTATTTGTCGTCTTATTTGTTGCCACACTAGAGAACACACTCCAAATTGTTTATATAAGTCTTTGTGGTCTACCATAAGTGAGAACCCATGACACTTCTCTGCAGCAACTCTGTCTTCATTTTGGGGTTACAGAGGTATCATATCTAACTTTGTTATTTTAATAGCAGACCCAAAATTCCAAGTAGGAAGCTGCCTGCTTATTGTCACATCAGACTAAGAAAAAACTGCTATTTAAAACTAACTCCTGATACTTTTGGCTTATGTTTAAACATACTTTTCACAAGAAACAAAGTCTCAAACAGAAGATTGAGAATCAGTAACCCAGCTTGAGTCAGTCACTTGGGCCTCAGTTTATCATCTATAAAATAAGGATTAAGTGATCTCTAATGCTCTTGTAATCTTAAATATTAATTTTTCCCATGTCTTGCTCTCTCAACCTTCTTCAGGTGTTCACTTTAATTCACCTCTCAATGAAGTCACCTTATCAAAAATTTAATTGCACTCCCCCCGCAATATTTTATATTCTCTTTCCTTGCTCCAATTATTTCTTAATAGAAATTAGCACCACCTTAAATATTATATATTTTACTTAGGTCATTATTTTTTATTTCACCCACTATAATATAAGCTTCAAAAAGGCAGGGATATGTTTGTTTTTTCTGTGATATGGCCTATAACAGCCCCTTTCACATAGTAAGAATAAATATTTATTGAGTTGAAGAATGCATAAAGTTCCTTATAGTTCAAATATCAGAATCTCTGAAACTGTGAAAGCTTCTTATAGGTCACAATTTATGACACTGTAATGCTATTTTTGGCACCACGTGTGTATGTCTTAGTACACTGGAACCTATTATAATCAATATGTATACTACATTTATGCTCATTTATACATACTAGTTTTATTTTGAAAGTCAGCAGATTCTAGTATCAATTTTTCTGCAATATTAATAGTCAAATGTAAGCTTTATCCAATGCCAAACTCTTAGTCAGAAATACAACCCTCAATTATAACATGATTCCAATGGGAATACTCTTTACCACATTCTGCTTATTATGTCCAGTGATGTATGCTGGCAAAAAGTAAAGACTGCTTGTTTGACATTCTTTAGAATTGAACATTTTTGTCTAAACTACAAAGGCTTATTTCTGACCAGCATTCAATATATGATCAAATTTCTGTTTTTCTGGAAAACCTACTATTGTTCATTCAAATATATTTACAGTATCCCTCTCTATTAGCATATATTTTAAAACAAACCCCTTCAAACCCAAGTTCAGAAAAATGATACTTTGTGCTTCTGACTCTTCTAACAAAACAGTTTTCAACAGCAACTGTAAATGTCAAGTTTGAGAACCAAGTGGAACTTAGAAACTACATTTGGATGAATATCTCAAGTCTTCAGTAGGGCTGTCCCCATCTCTCCAAATCTGTACCCAGGTGAAATCAAGCTCAAATTAACAACAACAGAGCCATTGAAAGGAGTAATAAATATACAGCCCAAAGCGAATATGTGGTAGAGGGAAGAGGCAGTCTTACCACTGGTGAATGGAAAGTTTATGTGTATGTACAGTAATGCCTCAGATATCCTGTGTCCTCAGAAAAAGGGTATTCCAGATATGTGAATGTTCCAGAGAGCTCAGATCTTTAAGAATAAAAGCTTGTTTTAAAAAACTTTATAGATTTTTTAAAAATACCTTGCTCACTTCCCTACCTTCTTTAAGAAAGCATACTGAACATACACAATGTTTACTTTACAAAATTGAGTAACTAGAATGAAGCTAAATCCACAATCAACTTTTATTTTTTGCCAATTTCTAGAAAATGGGTTCATGTGGGTTCACGTGGGGTTGGCGTTCTGTAGAGGTTGGGCCCACTGTGGGTCTTCAGTCTGTCCCAAACGGTCACACCGTAAGTCTAGATTTCCTCAGAATTAGCAAAACACTCAATCTTTAGGACTGAAAAGCACATATTTTTCCTGCTTCACTTCCCTTTTCTCTAACTCTATCTCACAAATCATTCTTAATAACCTTCCCTTCCATTGAAAATGAAAAATCATTTGGCACCTGGCTTTTCTGTGGCATTCCTCTTGGTTCTTATTAAGCTCTTAGTTAAGCTCTATACCTTAGGTCTTCCTGCTTTCTTGGCAGTAGCACTGGTATTGCCAAGGATTGGGTCAGTATTCCTAGCAAAGTAGATTTCTGTGGTGCCTAAAATGACGGGAAGAATCACCACTAATCCCCAGTTTTACTTCCCCAGATTCAACAGGTAAGACTTTTAAAAATGATGTCTCCATTTCTAGAAGGGATAAACTAAATCAGAGACCATTTTCACCATCAAGCCATTCTATAAAAGTGCTTGCCTGAGCCTATCAGAACTCCTTGGGGTGGGGGGAGTGCTAAGGGAAGGATTTCAGTTCATTTCTTTGATCTGTAAAGAATGGAACTATCATAAGGGGAAAAATACCTGGGCCTATTGGCTTTGCCAGTTCTATTACTTCATCTCCATCCTCCACAGGGACCAAGATAGGAAGGAAAGGAGGAACAAGGAAAGTCAGATTTTGTAATATGTAAAGTCTTGTCAGGGAGAGGATCAAGGAAGGAAATAAAAGTACTGGGGGAGAAAAAAAACACCACTAAACACAAGTCAGTCATTTCCAAGATGACTGTTTTATTCCCCATCCCTTTCCTGCTCAAGTCCCATTTTATTCCTCTTCCTAAAGCCTTTCAAGGCCAAATCCTATAGTACACACTATGCCTATATATATGTATGTATATGTATATATATACATATATATATACCCTCCTATCATCCTCTTCCTTCTTTCCCACACCAAAAAGTCCTTGTGTTAAATTTCAAAGCTAGTGATTCAAAGATGGCAATTCAGAGATGTTCCTGTTCAAGGACTTGGTCCCAGCCCTTTAGTCAATTAGATAGATCCTTTGACTGAAAACATGGACTATCTCTTACTCTGATTCATCATGTGATATATAGATAATAGGTGACAGAGCACATCCAGATAAAAATATGTATCTGCCTGCAGATCCTTTTTAGTGTATCTTCATAAGGCATCCCAAGTTTTAGACAACAAACTTATTACAGTTGGTAAAAAGTGACTACAGTTAGCAAAAGATATATGAAAAGCAATATATATCCATATATTTATGCCTGAGCCAATTTGAGCTTGTCCATAGTCTGGAATTCAGAGTTTGTGGAGTTGGCAATAAGCTTAACATTCACAACCCACCCTAAGTCCCACTTTCTTAGCCAGGCCTTTTTTGACCAACTCAGTATAAAATGTTGTTTCCTCCTAGGAGCATTTACAAGCTTTTAGGTCATGTATCATACATTGTTGTTGTTAGGTACCATCGAGTCAGTTCTGACTCATAGCAACCCCATGTACAACAGAACGAAACACTGCCCGGTCCTGTGCCATCCTCACAATCCTTGCTACATTGAGTCTGTTGTTGCAGCCACTGTGTCAATTCATCTTGTTGAGGATATTCCTCATTTTTCTGACCCTCTATGTTACCAAGCATGATGTTCTTCTCCAGGAACTGGTCCCTCCTGATAACATGACCAAAGTACGAGATAAAGTCTCATCATCCTCGCTTCTAAGGAGCATTCTGGCTGTACTTATTCTAAGACAAATTTTTTCATCCTTCTGGCAGTCCAAAGTATATTCAATATTCTTTGCCAACACCATAGTTCAAAGGCATCAATTCTTCTTTGGTCTGCCTTATTCAATTGAAAATACCATGATGTGATGGATAAGATTGTATGTCTACTTGGCTAGGCCATGATTGTCAGTGTTTTGGCAGTTGTATAATGTTGTGATCACTTCCCTGTTGAAATTTGATATGCGATCACCCCCATGATGGAATCTGCTGAGTGGTACTGGCAGGGATGGGACCTGTGGCAGCTCACCACCCCCTCATCCTTCATCTCCCTGCCCTCTGCCAGCTACTTCCTTTCTGCTCGCCTTGCCAATGTTTTTCGCTTGTTCTGGACCCAGCAGCTGCCTCTTGTCATCTCACCTCCAGTTCTTGGGACTTGAGCTAGCAGCTTACCTGTTGATCTTGGGATTCATCGACCTTCACAGCCTGCAAGCAAGCGTCCTTCTCCCTGACCTGCTGATCTTGGGTTCACCAGCCCCTGCAGCTGCATGAATCAGGAGAAACCTTGCGATCTTGCCTGCCAATCTTGGAATTCATCAACCTTCACAGCCTGTGAGCGGGAGCCCTGCTCTCCGACCTGCCAATCTTGGGTTCACCAGCTTCTGCGGCTGCGTAAATTGGGAGAGGCCTCTACCCTGATCCACAGACTTGGGACAATCAAGTGAGCTGTTTCCTTGATATAAATCTCTCTATATATACTTATATGCTTTACTGTTTTTCCTTTTCTAGAGAACCCATCCTAAGACGCATGGCATGGGTCAGGTGCACCTTAGTCCTTACAGTGACATCATTGCTTTTTAACACTTTAAAGAGGTCTTTTGCAGCAGACGTGTCCAATGCAATATGTCATATGATTTCTTGACTGCTGCTTCCACGGGTGTTGATTGTGGATCCAAGTAAAAAGAAATCCTTGACATCTTCAATCTTTTCCCCATTTATCATGATGTTGCTTATTGGTCCAGTTGTGAGGATTTTTGTTTTCTTTATATTGAGGTATAATCTGTACTGAAGGCTGTGGTCTTTGATCTTCATCAGTAAGTACTTCAAGTCATCTTCGCTTTCAGCAAGCAAAGTTGTGTCATATACATATCACAGGTTGTTAATGAGTCTTCCTCCAATCCTGATGCCACATTCTTCTTCATATGATCTAGCTGCTCAGATTATTTGCTCAGCATACAGATGGAATAAGTATGCTGAAAAGATGCAACACTGAGGCACATCTTTCCTGACTTTAAACCACACAGTATCTGCTTGTTCTGTTCAAACAACTGCCTCTTGGTCTATATACAGGTTCCTCAAGAGCATAATTAGGTGTTCTAGAATTCCCATTCTTCTCAATGTTATCCATAATTTGTATGATCCACACAGTTGAATACCTTTGCATACTCAATTAAATACAGATAAACATCTTTCTAGTATTCTCTGCTTTTAGCCAAGATCCATCCGACATCAGTAGTGATATCTCTCATTCCACGTACTCTTCTGAATCCAGCTTGAATTTCTGACAGTTTTCTGTTGATGTGCCACTGCAACTATTTTTAAATTATTTTCAGCAACATTTTACTTGAGTGTGATATTAATGATATTGTTTGAGAATTTCCACATTCTGTTGGATCACCTTTCTTTGGAATGGTACAAATATGGATCTCTTCCAGCTGGTTGGCCAGGTAGATGTCTTCCAAATTTCTTAGCATAGACGAGGGAGCACTTCCAGTGTTGCATCCATTTGTTGAAACATCTCAGTTGGTATTCCATCAATTCCTGGAGCCTTGCTTTTCACCAATGCATTCGGTGCAGCTTGGATTCCTTCTTTCAGTACCATTGTTTCTTGATCATATGCTACCTCCTGAAATGGTTGAACATCAACCAATTCTTTTTGGTACGGTGACTGTCTGTATTCCTTCCATATTCTTTTAATGCTTCCTATGTCATTCAATATTTTGTCTATAAACCAAAAACCCGTTGCCAATGAGTCAATTTGGATTCATAGCGACCATATAGAACAGAATAGAACTGCCTGCATAGGGTTTTCAAGAAGCAGCTGGTGGATTTGAACTGCCAACTCTTCCGTTAGCAGCCATAGCTCTTAACCACTGTGGCACCCGGACTCCATTTTGCCCATAGAATCCTTCAATATTGCAACTCGAGGCTTGAATTTTTTCTTCAGTTCTTTCAGCTTGAGAAATGCCGAGAGTGTTCTTCCCTTTTGGTTTTCTAACTCCAGGTCTTTGCACATTTCATTATAATACCTTACTTTGCCTTCTTGAGCCACCCTTTGAAATCTGTTCAATATGGCCTTGGTGATAGAAACAACGCCGGAGACAGAATGATAGAATTTTACAAACCAACGACTTCTCCATTGCAAATACCTTTTTCTACAACATAAACAGTGACTATGCACATGGACCTCACCAGATGGAATATACAGGAATATAATTGACTACATCTGTGGAAAGAGGTGTTGGAGAAGTTCAATATCATCAGTCAGAACAATGCCAGCAGCCAACTGCAGAACAGACCATCAATTGCTCATATGCAAGTTCAAGTTGAAGCTGAATAAAATTAAAACAAGTCCATGAGAGCCAAAGTACAACCTTGAGTATATCCCACTTGAATTTAGAGTCTATCTCAAGGATACATTTGAAGCATTGAACACTAATGACTGGAGACCAGACGAGTTGTGGAGTGACATCAAGCACATCATACACGAAAAAAGCAAAAGGTCATTGAGAAGACAGGAAAGAAAGAAAAGACCAAAAAAGATGTCAGAAGAGACTCTGAAACTTGCTCTTCAACATAGAGTAGCTTAAGCAAATGGAAGAAATATATCATATAGAATTTATTATTTTTTCACGTGTTTTATCTGCTCACAAATATTTAGGAGGTATCCTGGGCACAGTTCATCTTGGTCTCTGCCACCTCAATGTTTGAAAAATGCTTATTACCCCATAGGTATTCAGTAAATATTTGTTTATTCTTGACAAAAAGGCCCTATCTTCCCACAGTCTTCAAGACAAAGCAGTCTATATTAATGACTCATAAAAGCCAAAAGTGGTGGCAGTCCTGTCAATTGGAGAACAATCAATATTATTAGGATCTTATTTGTGTTTCTATTCCTCTACAAAACCACTGAGCTTTTTCTTTTTAGACTGTTTCAAGGTGACAATCTGAAATACATTTTATAAAAGACATACACATTGAAGATCCTTAAAAGTAGCCGAGTTGGATAAATAAGTGATTTCAGTAGCATTGTGGCTCCATGACAGAAAATTAACAGCAGTAAATATTGCCTGTAAATGCTAAGACAAGGGATGCCAAGGTCTTTGAAGCACCCCGGCTGATAAAGGAAATATTCAGTAATTATAGCAATCCAGATGATCTTAGAAGCCATCCTGGCACATCTAACAGTCCTTTTGTGACTTGTCTCTACTGGAAGGAAAGTGATCAGAAATGTCTCAAGGCTGACACAGCTGAGTAAAAGGGAAGTGCAAAGTATATTTACAATCTGGAAATTCTGCCTCAAGGTCATTTGAAAAGAAGATGAAAATACTTTACTCTTTATCACATCTTGAACCATGGCAAAAAAAGATGCTACAGACAACTCAGATGTCTGCCTGACCTATGCTATTGATTAACACTGCAGTGTATTTTCTGGATACAGTAGGTGACATCATTATCAGTGTGACATACAGACTGGCAAACAATCTCAGCAGAGTGACAATGATGGTTGTAGAAGGTAGGACTAGATACTGTATTTATTTGAATACCAGGTACCTTCGTAGATCTTTCATATGGTCTTGATTTGTAAAAATGTTAAATTGAGCAGAATTCTTGTAGTGAAGCAGAGACGAAACATGATGTACAGGCACATGCAAAACAACAACTTAAAGTCACATAAAAAGAAAGCAAGAACACTCACACAACTTGAAGAATGTAACCAATGTCAATGTACATTTAGAAATTGTTGAAATGGTGCATACTTTCATCAAAATAAAAAAATTATTTTAAAAACTATGGTTTGATTAAACTAATTCATTTTTATAGCAGGCTAGCATGCTATTATCTTTCCCATAATTAGACTTAGTTTCAGTGTAGCTCAGGCTGCCGTGTGAAATGGCACCTTACTTATTTGTGGCAATTGATGGCAAAGGCAAAATCTGCCTTCTATTTCAATGTTCTCTACACATAATTTGATGTCTTTATTCATATTTGAACTTGTTCTTCTGATTATTTAGCCTAAGCAAAGAATTAGAAGAAATTTTCAGGCTGCGATAGATTTAAGTATCAGTATCACAGGAAAGAACTTGGGGCGGGTGTCTGAGAGAGAAAAGATATGATTCTTCTTGCTTAATGCACTTAAGAGAAGGAAATATTTACAATATAGTTCCTTTGTGTGAAATCAGCAAATTGAAATAAAACCTGAAACTTAAGTGTTGCTCTCCCTTTCTCTGAGAAGTAGCACTGGTCAGAGTAAATAATGAGTTCTGCAGCCCTAAAATAATTCCTCACATTGGTATTCTTCACATTTGAAAATAGCTTGCCAGGAATGCCCTCCTCACCTCCTCTCTGCTCATCTGAGACCTTCTTTGCATTCCCCATAGCACTAGCATAGAGCCTTGTGTATTCAAAACACTGTCCATGTACTGAGCCTCCTCATCAGGAAAGCATAAGAAAGCATAAACACGGATGAATTGATAGCACAACTCTAATAGTTCTCTCTCTCTCTCTCTCTCTCTCTCGCTCTACCATTTACATAGTAGTAAATTCTGCATCTAAACTGAGTGAGAAAAGGGTGGGAAGAAAGGAACAATCATTTATTGAATAGCCAGTCACTATGCTCAATGCTTTATTTCATGATTTCATTTAATACTTTAAACTGCTCTATGAGGTATAGGATCAATAGTATTGAAGGAAGAAGTTCAAGCTGCACTGAAGGCATTGGCGAAGAACAAGGCTCCAGGAACTGACAGAATACCAAATGAGATGTTTCAACAAATGGATGCAACACTGGAAGCATTCACAATGTCTATGCCAAGAAATTTGGAAGACAACTACCAGGCCAACCAACTGGAACAGATCCATATTTGCACTATTCCAAAGAAAGGTGATTCAACAGAATGTAGAAATTATCAAACAATATCATTAATATCACACGTAAGTAAACTTTTGCTGAAGGCAATTCAAAAACGATTGCAGAGTACATCGACAGGGAACTGTCAGAAATTCAAGCTGGATTCAGAAGAGGATGTGGAACAAGGGATATCATTGTTGGTGACAGATGATCTTGGCTGAAAGCAAAGAATACCAGAAAGATATTTATCTGTGTTTTATTGATTATCCAAAGGCATTCAACGTGGGGATCATAACAAATTATGGATAACACTGCGAAAAATGGGAATTCTAGAACACTTAATTGTGCTCATGAGGAACCTGTACATAGACCAAGAGGCAGTTGTTTGAACAAGGGGATACTGTGTGGTTTAAAATCAGGAAAGGTGTGTCTCAGGGTTGCATCCTTTCACCATTGTCTTAGTCATCTAGTGCTGCTATAACAGAAATACCACAAGTGGATGGCTTTAACAAAGAGAAGTTTATTCTCTCATAGTCCAGTAGGCTACAAGTCCAAATTTAGGGCATCAGCTCCAGGGAAATGCTTTCTCTGTCAACTCTGGAGAAAGGTCTGTGTCATCAATCTTCCCTTCACAATTATACAATACTGGGAATCATGACCCAGCCAAGTTGGCAGACATTTTGGGGGGACACAATTCAATCCATGACAACTATACTTATTCAATCTGTATACTGAGCAAATAATCCGAGAAGGTGGACTATATGAAGAAGAATGTGGCATCAGGACTGGAGGAAGACTCGTTAACGACCTGCAATATGTAGATGACACAACCTTGCTTGTTGAAAGTGAAGAGGACTTGAAGTACTTATTGATGAAGATCAAAGATTACAGCCTTCAGTATGGATTACACCTCAACATAAAGAAAACAAAAATCCTCACAACTGGACCAATAAGCAACATCATGATAAACGGAGAAAAGAATGAAGTTGTCAAAGATTTCATTTTACTTGGATCCACATTCAATGCCCATGGAAGCAGCAGTCAAGAAATCAAATGACATATTGTATTGGGCAAATCTGCTGCAAGAGACCTCTCTAAAGTGTTGAAAAGCAAAGACATCACTTTGAGGATTAAGGTGTACCTGACCCATGTCATGATACTTTCAATCATCTCATATGCATTCAGATGCTGGAGAATGAATAAAGAAGACCAAAGAAGAATTTAAGTCTTTGAATTATGGTGTTGGTGAAGAATATTGAATATACCATGGACTGCCAGAAGAACAAACAAATTTGTCTTGGAAGAAGTACAGCCAGAATTCTCCCTAAAAGTGAGGATGGAGAGACTTCATCTAATATACTATGAACAGGTTATCAGAAGGGACCAGTCCCTGGAAAAGGACATCATGCTTGGTAAAGTAGAGTGTCAGAAAAAAGAGGAAGACCCTCAACGAAGTGGACTGACTCAGTGGCTGAACCAATGGGTTCAAACAAAGCAACGATTTTGAGGATGGCGCAGGACTGGGCAGTGTTTTGTTTTGTTGTACATAGGGTCTCCATGAGTAGGAATTCACTCAGTGGCATCTAATTACAACATGAGGCATAGATATCACAATCCACATTTTACAGATGAGGAAACTAAAGCTTAGAGAGAGAGGTTAAGTAACTTGACTAAAGTTGCACACTACTAAAAAGTGAGGAACACAGAGTCCAGGCCTGCTTGACTTTTGTTCTTTTTGTCCCAACATGTTGTTTTTACAAGAGTTAACAGTAGCTTACATTCGGACCCTTTTCAGTGCTATGGGCCATAAACTGGGATGTCAATACTCAATAGTAAAAAATTCAAACTTTCTGTTTTTCTTCTCTCCCCACCCTTAATACCCATTCTCATTATTACTGCTAAAGTAATTTTGAGATAATTTTACCATCTTTTAAGAAACATCAATTTCCATAAAAACAGATTTTTTATTGACTCTGTCTCCAAATCCTATGTGAAGTATTTAAAATCTTTGCAAGGCAAAAATCTTGAAATGCTTTTATTTCTCCTACTGTGGAAAAGAAACTGATACTTTTTGTCCTTTCTTTCTGGGCAGATTGCTTATTAGCCAACCAGGATTATATCAGAGCTACGTTTTCAAGCAGCCATACTAAGGAGTTGATTTTATAAGCAAACTTTCCCCTGCCTTATGCTCAGAAAAAAAAAGGGGGGACCCAACTGAAATATTAAGACACTTTAAAAGTTTTGTGGCCCTGTTTACAGTACTGGCTTTCAAACCAAAAAAAACTACTAACCAGTGAGTTTTGAATCATATATATAAGACAGGATGTTTGCTGATTGTTTTGTTGTTTAGATGATGGCTTTTGTCCATGCTTTATAGTCTCTAAATAATCCATTTGGATTAAAAAACTCAATTGGGGTGATCTTGGAGAATAAAGTCACAGATCCTTAGTCCTGTGACACAATAATCCCAATTCTCACCAAACCTACCAGGCAAAGCTGGATCTGTTCTCTAAAGGAGCAGGGCATTGGCTGTCACCAGAAACTTCTATATAGAATCAGAAACTATTTAATGGACACCTGCATGTCCAGCATCTGTCTAAGACAATTCAGTATCACACCAGGTTGAAGCCAGGGAGAAAAATAGAAGAAGTATGGCTCATATACATAAGGAGTTGGCAGTCTGCTTGAGTTGGTGGTATCCTTCATGGAAACATTTATTAAGCACCAACTAAGAGTGTTCCAACACGACACTAAGCCCCACTGGGGATGCAGAGATGACTAAGATGTGTTCTGTTGTCCCCAGCGTGTTCTAAAATACCTGATACAGTGGAGAACTCACTCAAAGACTCGTTTCAAACTTCAACTTAATTTCGTCAGGTTCCTAGGGCTAGAACCAAGAGGGGACAGTCTCAGTTAAGGCTATAGTTGTGAAATTATAGTATAGGTTTAAAAGATTTTTCACAGTAAAAACCACAGAATGAAGGGTGGTAGTGCATGAAATTCTCTCTCTCCCCATGTCCCTCAGTCTTACACTGTCTTTTTTGAGGTCATCCTGAAGCAAAATGGTTAAGAAACCTGCTTTCAATGTTATCAGCCTGCACTTTTCCAAGATCTTTCCCAACTTAATCCCTAAAATCAAACCTTACCATTCACTATTCCCTGACACACTCCATCATTCTTTCCTCACTCCAGACCTTTGCTCAAACTGGTCCTCTTCCTAGATCCCTCTCCTACATGTGGCAACACTAGCCATCTTTCAAAGACCATTAAAAATGCTACCTACATATAAATAAATAAAACCTTCCCTAAAACTCTCACTTGCCCCAGCAGCATACGCTTTCACTGGTTTTGATTTCTCCCTCCTTGAAATCTTCACGAATTTTTTTTTTTTTTTAGTTTACTGTTAAGTCACTGACACTTGTTTTTCATTCTCAGTATAAGTATACAGTAACTAGATTGCAAGCTCTGTGAGGGTTAGGACTATATATTCTTTATCTTTGCATAACTCTCTCCACTGCCTCCCAACCCCCACTCCAGACTCGGGTTTTTTTTCCCAATGAAAGAGATATTGAATTATGTCCACTGAAAATGAGGAGGCAAGCATTGTGTAGAGGCATCAAAGAAAGTGAAAAAATAACATGGAAAGTTAAACACTTCTCAACTTCTTCACCTCGACCTACCAACTTACCTGCATCCATCCACACCCATACTTAACCTCTCTTACCTAGTCTCAAATGTGGAGTTGTTTTCTTTCCACTCAAACCAATTCTCCCTCAACTTTACCCTTGGGCTCATACCTTCTTACCTCCTCCAGACCCTTGCTCCATTAGGCATCCCCGTCCACTCCTTCAACCTATAAGCATAATAAACTCTCTCCCAACCTATAAAACACAAACAAGAAACTTCCCATGTTCCCACAGCCCTACCTGCTACTTCCCCTACATCCATCCTCTTTGAAACCATCAAACTCCTTGAAGGAGTTGTCTACACTCACTGTCATCGCTTTCTCACCTTTCATTCTCTGTTTAAACTTATGTCGCCTGGCTTTCACTCCCAATATTCCAATGACACTCCTTTCACTAGGGATACAAATTACCTGCCAAGTGCCAGGTATCTTTTTAATTTTTGCTCTACTGGACTTCTTTGCTGCATTGGGCACTCATAGTTATGCCTTCCTTGTTGATACATTTTATTCTCTTAGTTTTCATGACACCATATTTTCCTCATGTCTCTCTTATCTCTTCCTTTTCATCTCCTTCATTGACCTCTGTCCTTTACTTGCTCCTAAAAATGTGATATTCCCTAGAGTTCATTCATCAGCCCACTTCCCTTTTCTGTCTGCACATTCTTACACATCTTACTATCTTCAGCCAAGATTTTAAGCTTCAGAACTAAATAACCATGTGTCTGCTGGATCTCTCTACTTGGATGTCTTAAAAATACCTTGACTGAGCGGAACCTGCAGTCACTCCTGACTCTACCTTCTTTTTTACCGCCATCTTCAACTCATTCAAAATCCTGCACTTTTACCTTCTACATACTTCTTGAAATTTTCCTCTTATCTCTTCTCTCTTCTCCATATTTACTTCCACTGCCCTAGTTCAACAGCTCATCAGCTCATACTTGGATCATTGCAAGAGTTTCCTACCTGGTCTTTCGGAATCCAAGCTTGCATCATAATCTTTAAAGTGGAGTGGTTAAATGAATGTACTCTGCAGCCACACTGCCATGATTCAAATCCTGGTTCTGTCACTTACTAGCTGTATGATACTGGAAAAGTTACTTAACCTCTCCATGCCTTAGTTTTCCCACTGATAAAAGGAGATAAGAACAGCACCTAACTCATAGAAATGTTGTGAGGGTGAATTTTGTTAATACACAAATAAAGCCCTTAGAGGTATGCCTGGCATAGTAAGGGCTACATAATATGATCTGTTGTTGCTATAGTCACTAAAAAAAAAAAAAAACTCGTTTTGGTCAAGTTGATTCTAACTCATAGCAACCCTATAGGACAGAGCAGAACTGCCCTCATAGGGTTTCCAAGGAGTGGCTGGTGGATTCGAACTGCCAACCTTCTGCTTAGCAGCCGAGCTCTTAACCACTGTGCCACCAGTGCTCCATTAGAGTCACTAGCATGGTAAAAACCTGATCAGGTAACTTCACTGCTAAAATCCTTCATTGGCTTCCAGAACCTAAAAGATATAATCTAGGCTCTTGCACATGATGCTCCATAATCTGTTCCTTGCCTAGTTTTCCCAACCCATCTCTTACCACCCTGTGACTCAGACTTCACACTCCAACACCCAATAGCTCATTGATCCCTACACATTATGCCATTTCTATCTTTTCTACATAATTCTACTTACATTGTCCCCTCCCTTTGGAATTCCTTTCTTCCTAATCTTTACCTGAGTGACTATACTCATTCTTTAAAGCTCAGCTTACCCTCTACAGTGATTGTTATTAGTAATAGTTTTGCAATCATGATTGGCTAATTTTAGAGGCTGCGATCTTATAAAGTTGGTTAGGCTGCCAATTTTAGAAAAGCAAATTGAGTTGTTTGTACTTTTCATATATATCATGGAATCTCTCTCATATTACTAACTACTAATAACATATTCATTGGTAACAAATTATTAATCTCATACTTAAAATAGTGCTTAATTTTTTTTATAATTTAAGAAATCAGATTATTCATCACTTCTTCCAGGCTATGTTAGGTACCCCTTCTCTGTGCTTCTGTAATACCCCATGTATATGTATCTATTCCACTTACTCATGGTTTTACAATTATTCGGTTATACATATCTCCATAAATATAGGTCCCTTGAGATAGGAAAGTGCTTTATCCCAGGTGACTATTATAGTGCCAGGCATATAATAGGTGTTATATTTATTACAGTAAATTGTGATGAATTAATTAATTAATCAATCTTGAAGGATAGCTCTGTAGGCTCCTCAATCATTCATCCAACACATGTTTATCAGGTACCTTTAAGGTAGCAGGCAGAGAAAACTGTGCTAAGTATTAGAGATATGAAGATAAATGAGACATTGTCTGGCCTACCAGGGGCTCAAAGCCCCATGGAGAAGAAAAACAAGTACATATATTATTACAATACAGAGTGGTAAACACTGTAGACCCATAGTAGCAATAACTTTATCACTGCCACTGTCAAACTTTCCCCATTCCTTCTGCCTTCTTATTCTGGTCTATTCCTGTAGTCCCTCTGTCAAGTACATCAGTGGCATGAATTCTGAGGAGTTAATACCCCACTTGAAATATTTTAGAGAAGAGTTTCTGAAATTTCTAAAGCAGGTAAAGCATTATACACTTACATTATTGTAGTGACCATCAGTAACTGAGACAGCAGCCAAAATCTAAGGAAAGAAAACCGCAGTAACTATGAAAGAGTTTTTGCATCGCCAAGCTTTCATTTTCCTTTTTTTAGTAAACACTATAAAATCCTCATCCTCATGCCCAAAACTGTTGCCACTGTTGTTTTTGTTGTATGTCGTCGAGTCGATTCCAACTCATAGTGACCCAATAGGACAGAGTAGAACTGCCCTTTAGAGTTTCCTAGGCTGAAATCTTTACCAGAGCCACCAGGTCTTTTCTCTCACAGAGCAGCTAATGGGTTCGAACTGCCAACCTTTCAGTTAGCAGCTGAGTGCTTAACCATTGCCCAAAATATGACCTCCAAAAGCTGCTGACTTTGAAATGGTACATACTTTCATTATGAATCCAAGCACTTAGACTCATTCATTCAACTAATATTCCATAATACCTTACTCTGTTCCAGACGCTGAAGGTAGAGTAGTGTATAAGACAAACACAACCCGCCCCCACCAAACCTGCAGACCAACAAGGGAGATAGTTAATTAAGGAGTCAAAGTTATGATATAGTTTGATTGGTATGTTTTATGTAATATCTCCATGCATAGCTTTGTTAAGTTCATGCAATTAAGTCAGACTGAAAACCATTAGAACTCACGCCCATGGCCCTAATCAGACAATGAACATCTCTATGTTCTCACTAGTGAAATCTGGCCACTTGAATCTTACACATGACTTTCAAACATCTCTAGTAAAGGCATAGGCAGGCAGACAGCTAAGCTGGTTGAGAGACTTACAAATCGAGAAAAAGTCAGTTCCATTGGTGTCTCTTTTAGGGACCCTGAGAACGAGGATGGTCTATAAAGAGGCAGACCAAGCATCAAATAAGGGATATAATTTCAGGATCTCCAGAACTTACTCTTGTCTTTGTCACTCAAGCAGCTCACCAAGCCTCCTATGTATCATAATGCTTAAAATTCCATTTGGTGGCGTTTCAGAAGCACTTTAGTAGCTCTGATGAGAATCCATCTGGTTTTATTGAAGACTGGCTCAAAAAGTTCCGTTTCCTTAAACATATCTCTCTGCTCATCCTACTGAAGTGCCTAAAATTACATCAGTATTGAGTGAAAGGACTAAAGACCCCTGTTATGGCACAAGTGCTATCTTGGAGAAAGAATCACTTAACAGATTGTACCAGAGTTAAATGTATCCAGGTTATATATATATATATACTTTTTTATTGTACTTTAGATGAAGGTTTACAGAAAAAATAGTTTCTCATTAAACAGTCAGTACGCATATTGTTTTATGACATTGGTTAACAACCCCACAACACATCAACACTCTCCCTTCTCAACCTTGGAGGACCATTTTTTTGATGAAAATATACATAGCCAAAGTTACACCATTTCAAAAGTTTGAACTCAGTGACATGGATTACATTCTTCCAGTTGTGCTGTTATTCTCACTATCCTTTTCCAAATTATTCCATCACCATTATCTTCAATTCACTGCCCCTTAGGCTTCCCATCAAACCATCTGAGTTGCTGTTGTCAATTGGATCTCACATAGATAACTTTTTTTGTACTTTAGATGAAGGTTTGCAGAACAATAGTTTCTCATTAAACAGTTAGTACACATATTGCTCTATAACAATGGTTAACAACCTCACGACATGTCAACACTGTCCCTTCTCAACCTTGAGTTCCTTATCACCAGCTTTCTTGTCTCCTCCTGCCTACTAGTCCTTGTCCCTGGACTGCAGTACCTCATTAGTCCTGTTTTGTTTTATGAGGCTGTCCAATCCCCAGCTGAACGGTGAACTTTGGGAGTGACTTCACCACTGAGCTAAAACGGTGTCCGGGGGCCATACTGTCAGGGTTTCTCCAGTCTATCAGGCCAGTAAATCTGGTCTTTTTTTGTGTGTGTGTTAGAATTTTGTTGTACATCCTTCTCCAGCTCTGTGCAGGACCTTTTATTATGATCCCTGTCAGAGTAGTCAGTGGTGGTAGCCAGGCACCATCTAGTCGTACTGAACACAGTCTGGTGGAAGCCGTGGTAGCTGTGGTCCATTAGTCCTTTGGACTGATCTTTTGCTTGTATCCTGGTCTCTTCATTCTCCCTTGCTCCCGAAGGGGTGAGACAAATGGAATATTTTAGATGGCTGCTCACAGGCCTTTAAGACCTCAGACTCTACTCACCAGGTAGAATGTAGAACACTGTCTTTATAAACTGTGTTACGTCAATTGAGCTAGATGTTCCTCAGACCTTGGTCCCCACAGACCTACGCTCAGCAATTCGGTCCCTCAGGGAGTTTGGATGTGTCTGTGGAGCTTCCATGACCTTACCTTTTACAAGTTGTGCTGGATTCCCCAGTATTGTGTACTGTCTTATCCTTCACCAAAGTTACCACTGATCTATTGTCTATTTAGTCCCCCCCAACCCTCACAACCCTTGTAACCAACAAAGATTGTTTCTTTTTGTTAGTAAACTTTTACATGAGTTTTTACAGTAGAGGTGTCATACAATATCTGTCCTTTTGTGATCGACTTATTTCACTCAGCATAATGTCCTCCAGTTTCATCCATGTTATGAGATGCTTCAAAGATTCATCACTGTTCTTTACCGTTGCATAATACTCCTTTGTGTGTATGTACCATAGTTTGTTTATCCGTTCATCTGTTGATGGGCATCTAGGTTGTTTCCATCTTTTTGCTATGTGAACAGTGCTGCAATGAATAAGGGTGTGCATATGTCTATTCGTGTGGCAGCTCTTATTTCTCTGGTATATATTCCTAGGAGTAGGATTGCTGGATCGTATGGTATTTCTATTTCTAGCTTTCTAAGGAAGAGCCATATCATTTTCCAAAATGGTTGTATCATTTTGCATTCCCACCAACAGTGCATAAGAGTTCCAAACTCCCCGCAGCCTCTCCAACATTTGTTATTTCCATTGTTTTTGATTCGTGCCAGTAATGCCAGGGTGAGATGGTATCTCATTGTGGTTTTAATTTGTATTTTTCTAATGGCTAGTGATCGCCAGCATTTCCTCATGTGTCTGTCGGCCGCTTGAATGTCTTCTTTCCTGAAGTGTCTGTTCATTTCCTTTGCCCATTTTTTAATTGGATTATTTGTCTTTTTATTGTAGAGGTGTTAGATTTTCTTGTAGGTTTTAGAGATTAGATCTTTGTTTGACTTGTAATGTCCAAAAATTTTTTCCCAGTCTGTAGGTTCTCTTTTTACTCTTTTGGTGAAGTCTTTTGATGAGCATAAGTATTTAATTTTTAGAAGATCCCAGCAATCTAGCTTATTTTCTTGGGTTTGTGTGTTGTTGGTTATGGTTTGTATCCTGTTAATGCTGTGCATTAGGACCTCTAGAGTTGATCCTATTTTTTCTTCTATGAACTGTATAGTTTTTGGCTTTATATTTAGGTCTTTGATCCAGATTGAATTAGTTTTTGTGTATGGTGTAAGGTATGGATCCTGTTTCAATTTTTTGCAGATGGATATCCAGTTTTGCCAGCACCATTTGTTAAAAAGACTGTCTGTTCCCCATTTGATGGATTTGGGCCCTTGTCGAAGATCAGGTGAGTGTAGGTGGATTGATTTACATCTGGGTTCTAAATTCTGTTCCATTGGTCAATGTATCAGTCGTTGTACCAGTACCAGGCTGGTTTGACTACCGTAGCTGTATAGTAGGTTCTGAGGTCAGGTAGTGTGAGTCCTCCTACTTTATTCTTCTTCTTCAGTAGTGCTTTACTTATTCGGGGCTTCTTCCCTTTCCATATAAAGTTAATGATTAGTTTTT
>NW_004443996.1:13019817-13039473 GCF_000243295.1 Trichechus manatus latirostris
GTTATGTCTTCTTGATGGATAGTCCCCTTAATCATTATATAGTGTCCTTCTTTGTCTTTTATGGTGGATTTTGTTTTAAAGTCGATTTTATCTGAGATTAGTATTGCCACTCCTACTCTTTTTTGGTAGCTGTTTGCTTGATATATTTTTTTCCATCCATTGATTTTTAATAAATTACCTCTTTGTTTCTAAGGTGTGTCTCTTGTAGACAGCACATGGATGGATCTTGCTTTTTTATCCATTCTGTCACTCTCCATCTGTTTATGGGTGCATTTAGGCCATTTACATTCAGTGTAATTATTGATAAGTGTGAGTTTATTGCTGTCATTTTGTAGTGCTTTTTTGTGGGGCTGACGTTTTCTTTGTTCCTCTTACTCTCCTGTGCTGAGTTCCTTTTGTTTGTGGATTTTTTTTTTTCTTTGCAGTTCTTTTTTTTTTTTTGTAGGTTTTGTTTTTACTGAAACTTTATGTTTTTCTTCTTTATTTTGATGAATAGGTTTGTTAACTTTCTTTGTGGTTACCTTGAAATTTACCCTTACCTTCCTAGGTTTGAACCAGTCTATTATTATTTGGAATCACCTTGCTTTCCTCTCCATTAGAAGGATCTATATCTACACAGTTTATTCCTTCTTTTATTGTTCTGATGTTGTTGTCATTTACAGATTAACCTCTCTGGTTCCCTGTTGTAATTCTTTTGGTTTTGAGTAGTCCTTAAGAGTACATTTCCTAGGTTGGTATCTGGCTAGTACACTCCTGTGTCCTATATTCAGCCTGTGGTCTGATGTTGTTTGTTCTCAGATCAAAGGACTCCCTTTAATAATTCTTGTAAATTTGGTTTGGTTTTTACTTAGTCTCTTAATTTCTCTTTATCTGGAAATGACCTAATTTCACCATCATATTTGAGCGAGAGTTTTGCAGGATGTATTATTCTTGGGTGGCAATTTTTTTCTTTCAAGATTTTATATATGTCATCCCATTGCCCTCTTGCCTGCATGTTTTCTGCCAAATAATCCAAGCTTAGTCTTATTGTTTCTCCTCTGTATGTGACTTTTTGTTTTTCAAGAGCTTCTCTCAGGATTCTTTGTTTGTCTTTGGTTTTAGCGAGTGTGATTATGATATGCCTTGATGATTTTCCTTTGGGGTCTATGCTATATAGCATTCATTTAGCTTCTTGGATGGTCAGCTTTTCATCTTTCATGGTACTGGGGAAGTTTTCTGTCAGCAATTCTTCAATGATTCTCTCTGTGTTTTCAGTTTTCTCTCTCTGTTCTGGAACTTCGATAACTTGCAGATGTTTGCTTTTGATTGTATCCCACATAATTCTCAGGGTTTCTTCATTTTTGTTAGTTCCTTTTTCTGATTTTTCCTCAGAGTTGTATCCCAGTGTTTGTCTTCAATTTTGCTGATCCTATTTTCCATCATTTCAAACCTGCTCCTCAGCCCTTCTATGACACTGTCCATTTCTGAAATCTTGTTGTTTATCTTTTGGATTTCTAATTGTTGTTTTTGTATGATTTCTAGTTGTGAATTTATTTTAACATTTTGTTCCTTTGTTATTTTCTTGAATTCTTCCATTTTTTGTCTGTATTTTCCATGAATTTTTCTGCCTTTTCCATGATTTTGTCTATTTTTTCCTCATTTTTGTCTGCTTTTTGTTTCAACTCTTGGATAATTCTGAATATTAGCGATTTGAATTCCCTATCAGGTAGTTCCAGTGCCTTTTCTTCTATTGGAAGGTCATCTGGTGTTTTATTTCAGACTCCTACTGGAAACATCGTGTCCTGTTTTTGTATATGTTTTGATATTGTCTGCTGTCTTTGGGGCATTCAGTAGTTATTTTCCTCATTTATTGATTGTAGATTTGTTTGTTTCATCCTGATTTTTTGTTTTATTTGCTTATGTCTGAACTGGTGGGCTGTGTGTTCTTTGTTGTTTGCTCATCTGTTGGCACGATACTTTTCACCCACTTCTCCAATGGACAGGGTCAGTCACTCAGGTATGATACAGCATGACAGGTCCAGATGAAGGGGAGTTACTAGAATGGGTTGTTTTTGGCAAGTACTAGGGCTGACAGTGCAGTCTGGGCATCAGTGCAGGGCAGGTTTTAGTAGGCCATGCCTGTGCTGCTTGGGAGTGTGATGTTCAGCACACAATGCAGGTAGGCAGGATGGAGTGGGTAGATTGTGATGTGTGGAGATAACATGGGTATGGGAAAGATGAGAGAGAGGAGAGAGGAACAGGGGCCAAAAACATACACAGGAACAAAAAAGAGTGCTAAGGGAGCTTGCTATTGGAGTGGAGAGATAATAAACTGAGAGATGGGTAAAGACAAAAATAAAGCAAAAAAAGAAAAAGGATAAAATAAAAAAGACTAAATCGAGAAACTGGAAATGAAGAAAGACAAAAAGGGAATAAGAGAGAGAAGAAAATGAAACAAAGAAACAAAAAAAACAAAAAACAAAAAACAAAAAAAGAAAAAAAGAAATGCCCCCAGGGATGTCCCCATGCATTTGCACAGAGTAATGGAGTAACTTCCAAGCTGCATGGTACTGTCTAGCTAGAAGGGGCTCCCAAGCTGAGAAAAGAAAAACAAAACAAACAAACAAACAAATCAAAACAGAACAAATCAGAGAAAACAAACAAAAAAAGCCCCAGAGTTCCCAACAGCATGGCGTCACAGGCCAGAATGCAGTTTCACCGTTAAGTGCTGTTTCATAGCCTTTCAGGAAGAAGCAAAGATGGCACACGGAGCCAGATATTTGAGATAAAGGAGGGGGAGCTGGTGAGAGGTAAGGAAGAAATCTAAAGAAGCAGAAAAAAGCAACACCAGCAGCCAACAAATGGCACTCAGGGAGCCAGCCAGTGCAGGCAGGTGGAATCCAAGTAACACCAGGGTGAAGCCTGTACATCCTGGCCAAGAGACTGGCTGCAGGAAGCAGAGGAGGGGTGAAGAATGGTGGGGGGTGGGAAAGCATATATCGCTGGTTACCGGTTGTTCTGTCTCCTTCTGGAAGCTCCGTGAAGCTGCTTTCTCGTACCCTCTGTTTGGTGATGTCCGATAGGAGTCCAAGATGGTGGATCCGTGCTGCAGTAGCTGATAGGGGACCTCTGCACGTATCACTCCTCGCTCTCTGTTCTCGGTCAGTTTCTTATCCCATTCAGTGTTTGGCTGAGTTCTTTATCTCTTCATTTGATGCTTAGGGTTTCAGGATTGACATGTGACTCTGTTTGACTTAGTTTTCGGATCTTTGCTGAAGAGGGATGGCATGGTGCTTCTGACTATAGTGCCATGTTGCCCAGAAGTCAACCTGTATCTAGGTTTTTTCAGATAAACCCCAAGGGTCCTGAGGAAGAGAAACGAGGATTTCAATTCCGTTTACATCAGTAAACATATATAAAATGTCTGTTATGTGAAAAGTAATGTGTTAGGTGCTGGGCATAGACATGAAAAGGCATGGCCTCTGCCTTTAAGGAACTTACAAGTGGAATAAAGATGAGGGCACTGAGTACAGTATGAAATACTGAAAGGCAAGTAAGTTAAAAAGAAAGATAAAGAAAAGACCAATAAATGTCCAAGAAAAAAATATTTCTTACTTCTCATTTTGTTCAAAATGACTTGGATCACCAAAAGCAACATTGGGCAGGTCATATCCGGGATACTTTCCATCAACAATACCTATACTCCTTTTCCCCTCTTCCTTCTTTTGTTCACTTTTGAGGCAAGGCCAGATTCCTTGTTCCCATCTCAGAAAGCCGGAAGTTCTCCTTCACACAAAAGGTCAACAAGTAATCTTGGTAAAGTCACGACAATTTATGCTTTTGTACTACAGAAAGGCAATTCCTCCCAATGCTCAGAGGGACCTGGGTGAGGGCAGGAAATTGAGTCACACAACTCTTTTTCTGAATCCTGTAGACAGCCATCTCCCCTAATCTGGGCCAGAAATGCCACTTCAAAGACCCCCACATGAGCGATTGCATGAAAATGTTGAGTCACAGGTCACCTTGGAAGGATGTGGAACCCAGCAACTCCCAATGGCACCAAAGTAAAAATATGTAAGTTTAACTTTTATCAAAAGCAACCTGAAATCTGGACAACTTAAAGAAAGTGCGTCTATGCTGTTTCCAGTCGTCAAGCTGAATCATGAGAGTCATTATACAAGAATAGAAATTACTTATGATATTTTATGTGAAGGCCAAGTTAATATTAAAAAAAAAAGTAAGACTATCTGTTATGGATTGAATTGTGTTCTCCCAGGATCTTTGTTGGAATTCTAAACCCTATACCTATGGATATAAAGCTATTTTGAAGTAAGGGTTTCTTCGTTATGCAGGGCATGTCTGAGTTATAAGGAGCAGCACAGACACAGAAACAAGAAGCACAGATGGGGGAAGATAGATGCCACATGAAGATCACAAAGGAATTGAGGAACACTGGGGCTATAGACACTGAAAGAGATGAGAATCTTCCCCCAGAGACAACAGAGAAAGAGCCTTTCCCTAGAACTGGTACCTTGAATTTGGACTTCTAGACTTTTGAACTTTGAGCAAATAAATTTCTATTCTTTAAGGCCACCCACTTGTATTTCTGTTACAGCAGCACTAGGAAGATAAGATAGTATTCAAACTGAAAATAGAAAATTACCCACATGAACTCCAAATCCTGACCTTGCTCAGAGATGGTAGGATTGGCTATACAATTCCCAAATAAGGAAATACATCCTCTAATCATCACTAATTACAGAACAAATGGTAAAGATACACAGGATAAAGACGTGGTACCCTGCCCTCAATTAGTTTAGAGTCTAGTCGTAAAGAATATGAACACACACACATACACACACATGAAAATCTGCTAACAAGCAATAGTAGGTAACAAGAATGAAGTATTCAAAGAGTAAATTGAAGTACAACAGTGCAAGACAAAAGGTCATATGGCTACATTTTTTTTTCTTCTGATCTAGCCTTGACCACATTAAAGATAGTCTCAATGCTTCCAATTCAGATATTTTCAAAAAACAGATGTTATATTTACATGATGGTGAAGATCCCAACTGGAGACTCTCCTACAAAGATCTGCATAGCTGAATGGCACTGGGACTAAATTCTATTTACATTTCTTATTCCCTATGATTGAACAGCCCTGGGTAAGCTGTTTAATCTATGTGGGTTTGTAATGAATTTATGCACAGCAGATTTTACAATAAATATCTGAATCACAACTGTTAATAACTTTTTGTAATCTGGAAAAGATGACACTTCTATTTTTAATGCATAACTTAGCAACTTCTTGCTTTTCCTTTGAAGGTTTAAGGAATGCAGGCTTCATTGGTTTGAACACCACCTAAGTTTTTGAACAAGATAAAGGTTGGCTGCCTCAAATCCTTTGTGAAAGAAGGCAGACTATAAATAAATAAACATATACGCGTAATTAAAATAAATTTAAATTGAGGTCCGAGGTAGAGTAAGTCTTAAGAATGACATAATACCATGGGATTTGAAAGGTCTGTGTATTTCCATAAGAGTCCATGCCAAGAGACACAGCTTCTTCTCCTTTCTTTTTTCTCTGGGGGTGTGTGTGTGCATGTGCATGTGTGCAACACAGAAAGAGTGAGAGAGAGAAAGAGAGTGAATGACGGACAGAAACCAAACAAGAGTGGCTCTCCTTGAGGCAAAGGTTTTTTAATCTGGAGACAAGCTTTTTTTCAGAACTGATCATTCAAGTGAAAACAGTTTCCAAATGTTACCAGCCTCCATAACGGAGTTTAAGTAACAATTTCTCTGTCTTGTATCTGTGTAGCCCATTAAACTTCACATGCAATTTTCTCAAAACATAACAGCAGCAACTGCATACTGTAAGCTAAGCACTCATTTTTCAGAGGTGAAAACTGAGGATCAGTGATAAAGTCAGAACTGGCACCCACATTCACTGACTCTTGGCTCCAGACTATTTCCAGTACGCCATAAGATGGGGTTAAGTATAAGATTTCAAAGAGCTGGGAGAAGGGGATAGTCCCAGGGTGGCAAGCAAGGGATAGCCTACAAATCTGGACGTATGAAACAGAGTGCTGTCCATAGGTTTGGAAACTCATAGCCACGATCCTATCAGAAATACTTTCCTGATTAAAACACATTTAATAGTTTCTGGAAACCCTGGTAGCATAGTGACTAAGACCTACGGCTGCTAACCAAAACGTCAGCAGTTCGAATACACCAGGCACTCCTTAGAAACCCTATGGGGCAGTTCTACTCTGTCCTAAAGGGTCGCAAAAGATACTATTATCTATTTCAGTGTTCATCAACATTTTTCAGAAGATCTGATTTTTGCTGATGTGAAAGGATTGGGTAGGCAGTGAAGGCTTGCCCAGACAGTATAACACCTGGGGGGGCATAGCGCACTGACACTTAGCTGGGAGTATCCTTGGACTGCCAGGAGGGGGCTCTTGGATCTGTTGGCTCACATTTGACATGTTTGTCTTGAGGATCTGCCATTGGAGCATGATAGACTGGTGAACAGACCCTTGGTCTATTTCAATACCTGAACTCTGGCACCTGCTTTCTTTTTCCCCCGTCTCCCAAAGCCATGGGGTATTCTCAGCCTCATCTCCTGATGAACAGAACAGAGAAGATCATGACAGAGCACGACAGGGGCCTCCCATTTCTATAGAAAAGGAACAAAACGGGGAAAAAGGAAAGAAATATTCTAAAATTAACCCTTGTGTTATGCCTTGTGGAAACGCTGGTGGCGTAGTGGCTAAGTGCTGCAGCTGCTAACCTAAAGGTCAGCAGTTTGAATCCGCCAGGCACTCCTTGGAAACTCTATAGGGAAGTTCTACTCTGTCCTATAGGGTCGCTATGAGTCGGAATCGACTCATGGCATTGGGTTTGGTTATGCCTTGTAAACAGGCTATGACTTTCCATTCTCAATTTCTCTATGTAACATCTATGTGTCTTCTTCTGTAAAGATTGTAAGGTTCTTCAAAGCCCTACATTCCTTCCAAGTGAAAAGATCCTCAGTAGTTTCACTGGAATTAAGATCAAGCCCCTTCCTACCTCCAGAAAGCCTTCCCTGACCATCCTGGTCCATATATCATCACTACTTTCCCTCCCTTCCTTCCCAGCCTTACTGTTATATTTTCAGTGCATCTTATTTGGCCTTTACCACACATTAACATGTAGCATGGAAATAATTTGTGTAAATGGTTGATTTTCCTTACACACATGTTTTAAGGTCCTAGAGGGAAGAATTTCTGCTTTTCCACAGCTACCAGCACAGTGCCTAAGATATAATAAGCTCTCAGCTTGAGGAATTCATGAAATAGAAATATTCATGGTCAGAATTTTATTGTTATTAAAGAGAAAATGCCATTATCTGGCACTCCAAAATGTTTCCTCAAAATCATTAAGCATTGGGTAATTCCCTGCCAAGAATCCAAAGTAAAAGTCTAATGACTTATATGAACTTGAGCTACACAATTTAGTAGCTTAGGAGATGAATTCCTATCTGGCGAAATAACCCAGATCTAAATAAGTATCTCTTTCTCTCTCTCTCTCACACACACACACATACACATAATGGTTTTGTTGCCAAGAGACTATAGAGGCAAAATATTCATGAGTAATAATGATAATGGATAAAGAATCTCTGACTCTTACCCTCACTTGTTTCCTTCTCCCACCGTACACATTACTCAAGCACACTAAAACTCCATAACAAACACAAGATGACTTTTTAAATCCTGTTTCTTTCATTAACTATCCCTCCCAGCTTTACCCCATCTGTGTTTTTTATCAGCATGTAATCATTTAAGTCAGCGATGAAAAGTTTGGATTGTGACAAGGCCAAAGACAGAGTCTCCTGACATGCCACATTAGAGGTCTGTCTCGGTGAACATAAATCCAATAAAATCAACTCTCTTTGGGTCCAATCTTTTAATCAGTCATGAATCCCCCTATCTGCACTCCCTTGTAGTCCAAATTTTACAAGTTTTTATCCCATAAGACTAACATGAGAGATTTTATCATATATACTTCTGAACTCCAAATAGAGTCATCCTTATTCCCTACTCTTGCTATACACAAAGGCAGCCCCCCCATAAAAATATATCCTTTTTTTACATTAAAAATACCTTTCAAGATTACAGCAGTATAGTCTGTCAAGAATTACCATAAAATGTTGCTGGCACTGACTGATTGTGGAAGATTCAGTAATGGGAGAGAGAAATAGATATTAAAAACCTGCCACAATTCTCTGGTGTCCAGACAGCATAACTCAATTAACAGGATTCTTGCCATTTTTACTGGAAGACTGAGTCACCATATATTAGTTTGAAACTTTTTCTAATTATGACTTCCTTGATAAAATCCAGACTCTCTAGGCCTACCTTCTTCACAGAAGGTAAATTTATCCTTGTGAAGCACACACACACACACTTTGTTCTCTTCAGAGATTCTTAGGCTTTTCGAGCTAGGGAGCTCATGATACCACTACCCCTTCATTTATCAGATGATGAAACTGAGGCCCAGAAAAGGAAAGTAATTTGTTGCAGATGCTATAGAAAGTTTGCTTCTGGGTTGAAATGAGACGTTGGCACAATGTTCTCTTCATCATATTTCACAACTTCCATGGACATTACACACTCTCTGTCTTAACTTTGACACCAGAAGTGAGCTATATACTGCTTTTTGGTCATCTTTTATGAGTCATCTCCAACTTTGTCAACTTGTTTGCTTTCTTGGGCCCTTGCCCTCCTTCTTCATGGACTTTGATAACTGGAAAAGCAGTTGAGATCAATGAGATGCTTTGTTTAGCATTTGTCCCGTGTAGCTCAAAACCAAATAGTTTATTTAAGACAAAACTGCTGTAAACTCGTCAGATTCAACTTGAGAACAAACATTTCTATTTTGCGGAGACAACATAAGCAACATTAGTATGAGTTATAAGTAAGGAATGATTTCACATTATATGTCCTTTTTAAACAAAAAGGATTGAAAACACCCTACAAATCATAAAATGGATATATTGAAATGTAATTCACCCCAGAGCCAAAAGCTGGTAACAATTTAAAAGTCCTTAATAATCATGGTAAATTCAAGTAATGGAATACCATGGAGCCATTAAAAATATTAAGGTAATAAATTTATCTACTGGAATAGAAACATATCCATAACAAAGTATTAAGTGGGAATGAAACAGATTATGAAAGACTATATATGATATGATCTAATTTTTGTGGGAGAAAAGTAATTACATATATTTTATTTTATTTTTAAGAGTCAGAAGGGATAGACAGATACCAAAGGGATAAGAATGGTTATCTTAGTGAATAAGATGGCATGTGTTCTTTTTCTTTTTTTTTTTTTAATTTATATTTTTTGATTTTTCTAAAATTAGGCCTGTATCACATTTCTAGTTAGAAAAACAATAAAATATATGTTATTCTATCCAGTGGAAAGTAATTTATCCTAAAACCATGCAGGGCTATAATTCTCATCATACTTTTGACTAGTGCTTTCTACTTTCACATAATAACCTTGGCTGATAAATAAGACATACATCATAAACAACTAAAGTCAGAGCTAGACAGCTTATGTGACATGCATAGAAATTTACAACTAGCTGGTTGATGGCAGAACCAGGACTAAAATACAGATCTCTTAACTACCAAGGCAGAGAACATTTTTGTTGTGCTTCATGGTTTCTTGTAAGTATGGTTTTTCTTTGATTCTCAAATGAGGAAACCAATAAATGTTAAATAATTTAATTGTGGTTATATAGAGAGTCAATAAAAAACCTTATCCTCCCCCAAGAAAGCAGGGAACACTGCAGTAATGCTAGAGTTAAAACTGAAAATCAACAACTCTTATAAGATCCATCATAGAATTGAGGTCCCGGGCAAACCACTGCCCAGAAAACTAGAGATACAGAAAATACCAGCTTACTGGCAATAGAAACCACTGCTGGACCCAGCACTGGGTAAAAATATTTAAAGGGTAATTGACTAATTGCTGGAGATTAAGTATGGACTAGTTGGCCTAGAAGCCCCACCAAGTCCTCACTGTGACGATCCCAAAAAAACCAAACCTGTTGCCATTGAATCAATTCCAACTCATAGCAACCCTATTGGACAGAGTAGAACTGCCCCATAGGGTTTCCAAGGAATGCCTGGTGGATTCGAATGGCTGACCTTTTGGTTAGCAGCTGTAGCTCTTAAGCACTACAGCACTGGGGTTTCCATGGTGAAAAGCAGAGAAAAAAAATCCCCTTATACTTCCAACAGGGGGAGAGGGAAAGTAATCATTTTGAAATATGCCCAGAGTCCTTGTTCTCCTCAACAATGGCCTTCCTTCAAGGGAAACTATTTTACCAGCGCCCAACCAACATGAAGTAAGGGAAATATTGAACTCCAGCCCCATCTTGCTTTCTTGTCTTACCTAAGGGGTGAAAAAAAGCTAAGAAGCACTTGTGAGGATCACAGACCAAGGTCACAGGGTTAAGACTGAGACTTATTCATAGAATCAAGAACACTTCCCTTCTTCCACATCTTACCATCACAACAATAGGGATCCCGTATAATAACAGAAGATTAAAGCTGAAGAAAACTGTGAGGCTCAGACCATACTCAAGGAGTCTCTGGGGAAATCAAAGTCAACAAAGGAGACAAAAACAAGGACATCAGAGGCAAATTTAGCCACTGACATCTAAAGATAAAGCAAACAGTAAATAGAGCCTAATCCCTAAACAGATAAATATAAAACCTAACATCAAAGGTCTATTTACCTCAGTTCCTTTTACCCAATACACCATGTCAGGCTTTCAACAAAAAATTACAAGGCATACTAAAAAGCAAAAAACACCATCTGAAAAAACACAGCAAGAATCAGAACCAGACTCAGACATTGTAGAGAATCTGGAATTATTAGACAAGGAATTTAAAGTAACTATGATAAACATGCTAAGAGCTCTAATGGGAAAAGTGGAAAATATGCAAAAACAGATACATAATATAGGCAGAGAGATGAAAATCTCCAAGAAAATATCAAAAGGAAATGCTAGAAATCAAAAATGCTTTAACAGAAATGAAGAATGCCTTCTATAGATTCATTGTTAGACTGGGCATGGCCAAGGAAGGAATCGGTGAGCTTGAAGATATGCCAATAAGAACTTCTCAAACTGAAAAGCAAAGAGAAAAAAGAATGACAAACACAAAACAGAATATTTGATAACAATTACAAAAGGTATAACACATGTATAATGGGCATTTCAGAAGAAGAAAGAGAAAGGAAAAGAAGAAATATTTGAAGTAATAATGGTTGAGAATTTTGCAAAATTGTTGATGTACATCAAACCATAGATGCAGGAAGCTCAGAGTACACGAAGCAAGTTAAAGACCAAAAAATATACACCTAGGCATATTATATTCAAATTGCAGAAAATCAAAGACAAAGAGAAAATCTTGAAAGAAGCCAGAGGGGAAAAAATCACCTGACCTATAAAGGAATAAGGATAAGAATTACATTCTGTTCAGAAGCCATGCAAGCAAGAAAAGAGTGGAATGAAATATTTAAAGTGCTGAAAGAAAAAATCCACCTGCCTAGAATTCTGTATCCAGTGACACTATCCTTCAAAAGATAAGGAGAAATAAAGACTTTCTCAGAAAAACAAAAATTGAGGGAATTTTTCACCAGTAGACATGCCTTGCAAGAAATGATAAAAGAAATTCTTTAAACATAAGGAAAATAATCTAAGCCAGAAATTCAGATCTACTTAAAGGAAGGAAGAATGGTTGAGAAAAAATAAATAAAAGTAAAATAAGATGTCTAATTTTTCTTACTCTGAGCTTATCTAACAGATAATAATTTATTCAAAATAACAATAGCAATAATATACTGGATTATTATACTTTGTGGATAAATGACATACATAACAGCAATACTGTAAGGTACAGGAGGAAGGAATTAGGAATATCTGTTATAAGTACGTGCACTACTCATGAAGCCATATTTTCTTATTTGAAAATAGAATTATATTAGTTGCTTCTTCAAAAATGTAGTTGTGGAACTTGAAAATTGTATTTTCCTATAGATAGAGCCACAAGAAATTCTGTTCCCCCTACTGGATTATTTTTGCCTGCCATAAATCTATCTGAATTTTTCCAGTCTTTTGGGCCCATCTGAAGTCACTCCTCTTCCAGAAAATCTTTTGGGAGCACACAAGCTCCCAGGACTCTCTCTAGTTTCTAACCTTCTCCAGAACTGGCCATCCATGCCAGGCACCTTGCAGTGCCCTACCTTGATAGATATTTCTAAATTTTCTTTTTGTGTATATGTTCTCACTGCTCCAGAAAACTATAAGTTCTTCAAGGTCAGAGTACTGTTTTCTGTGCCTAAACAGTAGATGGCATAAAGTGGTGTGCAGCCCAGGTGCATTGAGTGCTTGGGGGATGACTTATTAGATACTAGAGTTCATGGAAAGTTGTTGCAGAGAAAAGAAGGTAGTTCTGGATAAAGGCCCCAAGTGTCGCTGGCACCGCATAGCCTCCCAGAGAAAATGCATACATTATTATTCTGAATTTTAACTTAACTAGTAAGGAAGTTCAGACAATAAGAATTTATTTAGTAGGATACCAATCCCACCACAGATAGCAATAAAATCAAGTTTCTACAATTTAGAGGCTGAAAATTAAACCTTAGAGCAGATGTAACTGCAGAAAGGCCTACAGAGGGCATAATGTAGAATCCTCTGTACAGCCCATCAGAAGGCAGGCAGGGGGTCAGCGGTGGATTCAGGCAAATATAAGATCCAGGGCCTGTTTTCTAGTAGTTTATCCTTCAGTTAGAGAGATATAACGTAAACACAGGAAATTAACTGGTACAACAGGGCAGGTTGAACCTTGAGATGGCATCTAATTGCCAAACACACTGGCAAATAAACTTTCCTATACTTCAAGGTAATTTTTTAAATGTTTCCTATATCTTTTGACACCAAGGATGGAGAATATTGATTTCTTTAAGATTTTTTAAGCTTCTACCTTTATTTTTTCTTTCCAGAATGATTTCTACTCTTCAGCTCACAAGGACTATGCCAGTCCTATAGGACCTATCCCAAATCTGACTTGAACCTCACTGATGCTGAAGAAAAAAAAAAAAAAACCCTCAATTTACCACATCTTTCCCAACTTTAAAACTCTAATTCATTCTAAATTTTGCTGTATAGAGGAAGAAGCAATATTGCATTTTGGGCAAGAGCATAGACTTTAGAATCAGTCAGAGCTGGATTTAAATCCAAGCTCTGCTATACTAGCTATGTGAACCTTAGGCAACTTACTTCTCTGTACCTCAGCTTCCTCATATGTAAACTGGGGATAATAGTAATACCAAAGGAAATTAGGTATCTTGGTTACCACAATGCCTGGCACATAGTAAGTGCATTATGAATCATAGTTATTATTTTCATTAGTACAACAAGCTCATTTTATTTAGTTAAATAAATGAATTAAATACTTTCTAGGATACATTGCCAACTCCACACTAATCCAAACCGTTGCCGTCTTTCACATCCATCAGACTACATGAAGATTGCTCTTCAGTGCTCCAAGGATACCTTTGTTTAGCTGCAGGTTCCGTAACCACCCTGTGACCAGGAGGTTGCCTTTGTTCAGGAGCAGAGCAAACAGTGTGGCCATCCTGTGACCAGCTTCCCTCCAGCTACAAGATTAATTAGTACAATTATGTAGTCATAGGTAGTCATGGAGACAGAGAAACTTACTGTGAGCTTAGAACAGGGAGTAAGCCTTCTCTGACAAGGAGAAGAAACTGAGAAAGAGAGTGAGACCCAATTCCCAGTTTCCTTCTCAGAGAATGCTCTGAGCCCACAGCCTCAGCTTGGGTGACCCAGGTGGGAATCATAAAAGCAGACTGCCCTCACAGCAAGCTGTCCCTGGCCAGAAGATGTTAAGTCCTGAAGGAATGAGATGGTGCAGGGTTTTGTTTTTTTTTTTTGGAAGGGGTAAATAAGGGAAGAGGAAGAGGGAACCAATGAGGAGTCAAAGAGACCTATATTGGAAACCCAGACTTCTGCTTACTAAATGACTTTCACACAAGGCACTGAAACTTTTTGATCCTCAGTTTCCTCACCTGTGAAAAAGTGGAGACAATACCTCACAGGATCATTGTGAAAATAAATGGGAAACATCTGCAAAGTGCTTAGCACAGAACCTGGCTTACATAGTAAATACTTACATAGTAAGTACTGGAGAAATAGCAGGTGATGCTCTTACCAGGTGGCAGGGACATGATGCACGGTGAAGCATAGTAGTGCAGGACTTTGAATCCATTCATTCCCGTTCAAACCCCTGCTGATAATTTGCATTTCTAACAAGTTCCCCGGTGATGCTAATGCTGCTGGTTAGAGACCAGTTCTGAGAACTACCAGTACACCAGTTCTTCTCAAAATTTATTATACATAATTGAGAACCCATATGTAAATCCATCCATATAAGATCACCTGATCTTTGATAAGGGCCCGAACTACATAAAATGGGGAAAAGACAGTCTTTTTAACAAATGATGCTGGCAAAACTGGATGTCCACCTGCAAAAAAAATGAAACATGACCCATATCTCACACCATACACAAAAACTAATTCAAAATGGATCAAAGACCTAAATATAAAACCAAAAACTATAAAGTTCATACAAGAAAAAATTGGATCAACACTAGAGGCCCTAATATAAGGCATTAACAGAATACAAATCATAACTAACCACACACAAACTCCAGAAGATAAGCTAGATAACAGGGATCTTCTAAAAATTAAATTCATAAGCTTATCAAAAGACTTCATCAAAAGAGTAAAAAGAGAACCTACACACTGGGAACACCCACGTGTCTGTCAGCTTGTCGTACTGATTTGACGCATTGAACACTAATGACAGATCAGACGAGTTGTGGAATGACATCAAGGACTTCATACATGAAGAAAACAAGAGGTCATTAAAAAGACAGGAAAGAAATAAAATACCAAAATGAATGTCAGAAGAGACTCTGAAACTTGCTCTTGAATGTCGAGTAGCTAAAGCAAAAGGAAGAAATGATGAAGTAAGAGAACTGAACAGAAGATTTCAAAGGGTGGATCGAGAAGACAAAGTTAAGTATTATAATCACATGTGTAAAGACCTAGAGATAGAAAACCAAAAAGGAAGAACACACTCGGCATTTTTCAAGCTGAGAGAATTGAAGAAAAAATTCAAGCCTAGAGTTGCAATAGTGAAGGATTATATGGGGAAAATATTAAACGATGCAGGAAGCATCAAAAGAAGATGGAAAGAATACACAAAGTCACTGTACCAAAAAGAATTGGTCAACGTTCAACCATTTCAAGAGGTAGCACATGATCAGGAACCGATGGTACTGAGAGAAGAAGTTCAAGCTGCACTGAAGGCAATGGTGAAAAACAAGACTCCAGGAATAGATGGAATACCAATTGAGATGTTTTAACAAATGGATGCAGCACTGGAAGCACTCACTCGTCTATGCCAAGAAAATTGGAAGACAGCTACTTGGCCAACCGACTGGAAGAGATTCATATTTATGCCTATTCCCAAGAAAGTGATCCAACTGAATGCAGAAATTATCATACAATATCATTAATATCACAAGCAAGTAAAATTTTGCTGAAGATCATTCAAAAGCAGCTGCAGCAGTATATTGACAGAACTGCCATAAATTCAAGCCAGATTCAAAAGAGGACGTGGAACCTAGGAGATCACTGCTGATGTCAGATGGATTCTGGCTGAAAGCACAGAATGCCAGAAAAATGTTTACTTGTGTTTTATTGACCATGTAAAGGCATTTGACTGTGTGTATCACAACAAATTATGGATAACATTGCAAAGAATGGGAATTTTAGAAAACTAAGTTGCGCTCATGAGGAAACTGAACATAGATCAAGGGGCAGTTGTTCAGACTGAACAAGGGGATACTGCGTGGTTTAAAGTCAGGAAAGGTGTGCGTCAGGGTTGTATCCTTTCACCATACCTATTCAATCTGTATGCTGAGCAAATAATCCGAGAAGCAGGTCTATATGAAGAAGAACGGGGCATCAGGATTGGAGGAAGACTCATTAACAACCTGTGTTACTCAGATGATAAAATCTTGCTTGCTGAAAGTGAAGAGTACTTGAAGCACTTAGACGAAGATCAAAGACCACAGCCCTCAGTATGGATTACACCTCAACATAAACAAAACAAAAATCATCACAAATGGACCAGTAAGCAACATCATGATAAAAGGAGAAAAGATTGAAGTTGTCCAGGATTTTCATTTTACTTGGATCTACTATCAACACCTATGGAAGCTTCAGTCAAGAAATCAAAAGATGCATCGCCTTGGGCAAATCTGCTGCGAAAGACCTCTTTAAAGTGTTAAAAAGCAAAGATGTCACCTTCAAGACTAAGGTGCACCTGACGCAAACCATGGTATTTTCAATTGCATCATATGCATGTGAAAGCTGGACAATGAATAAGGAAGACAGAAGAAGAATTGACGCCTTTGAATTGTGGTGTTGGCGAAGAATATTGACTATACTATGGACTGCCAAAGGAAAGAACAAATCTGCCTCGGAGGAAGTACAACCAGAATGCTCCTTAGAAGCAAGGATGGCGAGACTACATGTTACATACTTTGGACATATTATCAGAAGGGATCAGTCCATGGAGAAGGACATCATGCTTGGTAAACTACAGGGTCAGTGAAAAAGAGCAAGATCCTCAACGACATGGATTGACACAGTGGCTGCAACAATGAGCTCAAGCATAACAACGATTGTGAGCATGGCGCAGGACCAGGTAATGTTTCATTCTGTAGAACCTCTATCCTCTATCCTGATCCATGCACTTGGGACATTCCAGCCTCTACAATCATGTGAGCCATTTCCCTGATATAAATCTCTCTATATATATATATTTATATGCTTCATTGGTTTTGCTTCTCTAGAGAACCCAGCCTAAGACAGTCATATTAATTGATCTTCCTTGTAGGCATACGGATATTATTCTGTCACCGACATAGTTGTACTTCAGGATAGATCTTAAAATGCTCTTTTCAATGATGAATGCAACGTCATTCCTCTTCAATTTGTCATTCCCAGCATAGTAGACCATATGATTTTCCAATTCAGAACAGCCAATACCAGTCCATTCCAGCTCACTAATGTGTAGAATATCGATGTTTATGTGTTCCATTTCATTTTTGATAGTTTCCAGTTTTCCTTGACTCATACTTTGCACATTCCACATTCTGGTTATTAATGTATGTTTGCAGCTCTTTCTTCTCATTTATAGTTGTGCCACATCAGAAAATGAAGGTCCTAAAAGCTTGACTCCATCCATATCATTAAGGTCGACTCTACTTTGAGGCAGCAGCTCTTTCCAATTATCTTTTGAGTACCTTCCAATCTGAGGGGCTCATCTTTTGAAACTATATCAGACAATGTTCCTCTGCTATTCATGAGGTTCCACCGGCTTTTTTTCTCCTTTCCAGAAGTAGACCAACTAGTACTTCTTCCAGTCTGTCTTAGTCTAGAAGCTGAACTGAAACCTGTCCTCCATGGGTGACCCTGCTTGTATCTGAATACTGAAGGCATAGCTTCTAGCATCAAAGCAACATGCAAGCCCCCATAACACAACAAAGTCTCAGATAAGGTAGATATCATCATTACCCACACTTCAGAGCTGTTGAAATTGAGGCATGCAGAAATCCAGTAATCAAGTTGTTTGCCCAGTAGTAAGTTGTGGATCCAGAATTTGAGTTTATGTATAACAGCAAAACCCATGCTGTTAATGACCACACTAATGCATTAATCCCTTCTGGACAATTTTGTAGTTTAGTGGGAGCCCAAACATTTCTAATGATAGAATTTTAGTCATTAAGGACAACCAGTGTGGGTGTTTTAGGGGATTTTTCACTTCCATTTATGATATGAGGGAAGAGTCTGAATAATAATATTAAGAGCAATAGCAATATTTGTAGAGTTATTAATGTGCCCATATACACATATGTGTGTTTATGTATGTATATGTATAAAACGTATGGAAACATATACACTAAAGTTGTAACAGAGTGGTTACTTCTAGTTGGTGAGATTGATGATACTTTTTTTCAGTTTCTTCTTTTCATGTTTCTAATTTTTACAATGGTTATGAATTCTTTGTGTGATATAAAAGAACTGAAAAACGTACACTGGATTTGCAATTAGTAAAACAGTAGTAACCTTCAGCATATCTTCATAGAGGAGTGATAATTACAGTGACCTTTGAAGGAAATTGGAGGTGAGGAAATGGAGCTTGTGAATGTAGACTTTCAATAAACTTAGATTTGAAAAGGAAAGAGATGGAGACTTCCAGCAAAATGGCGCTCTAGGCAGAAGCACCACGCCATCCCTCCACAGCAAAGATCTGAAAAACTAAGCCAAACAGAGAAAACAGCAATCCTGAAACCCTAAAACATCAGATGAAGAGGTAAAGAACTCAGCCAAGCACCAATGGAGTGAGAAAACTGACAGAGAAAGGAGAGTGAGGAGAGATTCATGCAGAGGTCCCCTATCAACTAACGCAGCGCAGATCTGCCATCTTGGACTCCTATCAAAGACCAGCAAATAGGGGGTATAAGAAAGCAGCTTCACGGAGCTTCCAGCGGGAGACACAACTACTGGTAATTTGCGATATATGCTTTCCCACTCCCCACTCTTCTTCACCCCCACTCAGCCTCCTCTGCTTCCCGCAGCCACAGTCTCTTGTCCAGGAAGCACTGGCTGCTTGGATTCCACCCACACACAGTGGCTGGCTCTCTGAGTGCCATTTGTTGGCTGCTGGTGTTGCTTTTTTTCCACTTCTTTGATTTCTTCCTTGCCTCTCACCACCTCCCCCTCCTTTCGCTCAAATACCTGGCTCCGTGTGCCATCTTTGCTTCTTCTGGAGGGGCTGTGGAGCTCCGTTCTGTGTGGAGCTGCTTCCCGGTCTGGCCTGCCACGCTGGTGGGATCCCGGGGCTTTTGTTTGTTTGTTTTGAATTGTTTGTGCATTTTCTTTTCCTTTTCTTCAGTTGGGAGCCCGTTCTGGCTAGGCGGTGCTGTTTGGCTTGGAGTCTACCCCCTCCACTTATGCAGATGCTCAGAGGGATCCCTGAGGGCATTTCTTTTTTTGTGGGTTTTTTTGTTTTGTTTTTTGGGGGGCATTTCTTGTTCTTTTTTTTAAATTTGTTTTGTTTTCCCTCTTTTTCCCTTTTTGTCTTTCTTCATTACTCAGTTTCTTGTCTCTCTATACCTTCCTTCTCTTTCTGTTCCCTGAATACCTGCAGCAGAAAACCTCTATGCCTTTTAGCCAGGCTGTACTGCAACACCTGAGAACAACTTTCCCTGACCTCATAGCTGCAACGGTGGGGTCCCTGGGAACTTTGCTATTTTTTTTTTCTTTCTTATTTTTATTTATTCATGCTTTTCTTTTTTCTTCTTCTTCTTACCCTTTTTGTTCTTCTCCATTTCATAGTCTCTTATCTCTCCACTCCAATGGCAAGCTCCCCCTAGTGCTCTTTTTTGTTTGTTTGTATGTTTTTGGTTCCTGTTCCTCTCTCCTCTCTCCCATCCCATCTTAGCTCCACACAT
>NW_004443996.1:13044712-13063390 GCF_000243295.1 Trichechus manatus latirostris
AAAAAGCAAAAAGGTGGAGAAGGGAGAGGGTTGACATGTTGTGGGGTTGTTAACCAATGTCATAAAACAATATGTGTACTACTGTTTCATGAGAAACTGTTCTGTAAACCTTCACCTGAAGTACAATTAAAAAAGAAAAGAAAAAATTGATAAGTTTGACTTCACCAAAAAAAATAAAGGAAAGGAAAGGAAAGAGATAGTGCCATAGTTAAAGAAAAGAAACAGGATATAGGTGGAGTGTGTTTTTAAGATGGCGAAGACTTATACAAGTTTGTAGGTGAGAGGAGGGAGACCAAGATTGAAGAAGGTATCACATTAGCATTATATAATAAGTTATGGAAGCCAATTAACAATTTCTTGGAAAAAGGAGTATAAAAAGTTCAATGGAAAGAATTCCAGGGCACCCCCTATGTAGGAAAAATATGTCTAAAGGGTTGGGGAAAGAGTGGTAACTATTATAGACAAACATAACTGCTTCATAATTTGTATTTTTTGTTGTTTCAGACCTACTTTAACATTAAAATAATGCTGGTTTGTACTAATAATGATGAAGAATAAAATATAACATGTTTACAAAGTGCTTAGAGTTCTCTGGAAGATGAGTATTGTTGAAGCAATTTTTACAACTTCTCAGGCAGGTAAAGTTTGTAAAATATTTTAAGAAAGAAAAAGAAAGATCTGGGATAGAAAAAAATAGAGACTGTACAACATCTTGTAATCTCACATCTTGTACTGTAGCAATGAAGAAACGTGATTAAGGATACTAGACTGGGATGCAAGAGACCTGGGTTGCATCCTTAGCTCTACCAGAAAGTATGTCATCTTGAACAAGTGTCACCTTGAAACACCCTGTGCCTTGTTGCTCCATATATAAACCAGAATTAATAATATCTGCCTTGTCACAAGGTTTTTGGAAAAATCAAGACAGATAATTTTCATTATATGCTTTCAAAACCTGGAAAGTGTGATGCAAATGTAAAGGATTATTATGCAGATCACCTGTTCCTGGAGCCTTTATGAAGCCTTCCGATAGTATTTTCATTCAACCCAAGCTATGAGAATTCTTATTTCTACTCCAGTTTGTTGTATGTCAGGGAATACACAGAAATCATTGTTGCCTGAATTAGGGGATCTCAGACCAAATACATAGCAGTTTATTATGAATTTTCAAAAATGTCTAAGAGCAAGAACTAGAGACAGTGGAATTACTCAGTGTTTGGTTTCCGATGCTGAATGGCCAAAACAGAGCAGTTCTGCTTAGCATAACAACAAACCGTTATTTTTCTTGGTTTTTAGGACACACATACTTTTGGTCTGAATGTTTATGAGTCCAGTTAGCACATTTAATTTAACCAGGGAACTGGTTTGGCAATGCAAGCACTTCTATACTTTTTTATTTTCTTCCCCCAAACAAAATCATCTAAATGAGGATACCCATTAGCACAGGTAAAATTATTTAATACAAAATAAAACTCTGTAGAATTTCTTTGCTCTCCGGCACTGTTTCATAGGAAGCAAAGACTGACCCAAACTGTCAAGTATATCTGTCTGCCCACTGCCCGCCTCTTTGGTATCACCCAGTCCCTACGCCCTGTCACCCAGAGTTCTCATTTTTCCCGGTGCTGAAAAACATTTCTATTTTTATAAAGTTTGAGAGGGAGATACTATACATTGTTATTATAGGAGCAAGCAAATTTTTTGAAGGGAGGAAAGAGGGCAAGACTATAGGAGGGGTGCCTTTAAAGGTCCTTGAATGCTTGGTTGAAGAATTCAGGGGTCAAATGATAAATTGGTGTTTGTAACTTGGGCTCAAGTTTTCTTTTAGTTAAAAACCTTGTCCATGCTATAAGAGAACAAACTGAGAACTGAGTATACGGAAAGAGTTTAACGTCAAAGTTAAAATGAATTAGCCACATGTTTAATGATACGCATTATTGCTATAGGGCCAAATACTGCTTGGGCATATAAGCCATTTGTTGTTATTATAGTGTTAGGTGCTTTAGACCCTATGTACAACACAACTGATAGTGACCCTATGTACAACACAATGAAACACTGCTCAGTCCTGCGCCATCCTCATGATCATTGTTATGCTTGAGACCATTGTTGCACTCACTGTGCCAATCCATCTTCTTGAGGATCTTCCTCTTTTTCACTGACCCTCTGCTCTACCAAGCATGATGTCCTTCTCCAGGGACTGATCCCTCCTGATAACATGACCAAAGCATGTGAGACATAGTCTCGTCATGCTTGCTTCTAAGGAGCACTCTGGTTGTACTTCTTCCAAGACAGATTTGTTTATTCTTTTGGCAGTCCATGGTATATTCAATATTCTTCACCAACACCATAATTCAAAGGCGTAAATTATTCTTCGGTCTTCCTTATTCATTTTCCAGATTTCACGTGCATGAGAGGCAATTGAAAACACCATGACTTGGGTCAGGTGCACTTTAGTCCTCAAAGTGACATTTTTGGTTTTTAACACTTTAAAGAGGTCTTTTGCAGCAGATTTGCCCAATGCAATGCATCCTTTGATTTCTTTTTTTTTTTTTCTCGCAGTGCCATTGGGCGGGTTCAAACCACCAACATTTATTTTTTTATATCTTTTTTTGTTGTTGTAGTTTAGATGGTTTACATTTCAAGTTAGTCTCCCACACAAAAATTTATACATACATTGTTAATGTGACCCTAATTGTTCTCCCCATACTGTGACAGCACGCTCCTCCTTTCCACCCCTGATTCCCCATGTCCATTCAGCCAGCTCCTAACCCTCTCTGCCTTCCCATCTCACCTCCGGACAGAAGCTACCCATTTAGTCTCATGTATCTACTTGAGCTAGAAAGCATACTCTTCACAAGTATCATTTTATGTCCCACAGTCCAGTCCAATCCCTGTCGGAAAAGTTGGCCTCAGAAATTGTTTTAGTTCTGGGTTGATAGAGAATCCAGGGGCCGTGCTTTCCGGTGTACATCCTTTGATTTCTTGACCGTTGCTTCCTTGGGTGTTGATAGTGGATCCAAGTAAAATGAAATCCTGGACAACTTCAATATTTTCTCCATTTATCATGATGTTGATTATGGGTTCATTTGTGAGGATTTTTGTTTTCTCTATGTTGAGATGTAATCCATGCTGAAGGCTGTGGTCTTTGATCTTCATCAGTAAGTGCTTCAAGTCCTCTTCACTTTCAGCAAGCAAGGTGGTGTGATCTGCATAGTGCAGGTTGTTAATGAATCTTTCACTAATCCTGATGCCCCTTCATTCTTTGTATAGTTCATCTTCTCAGATTAATTGTTCAGCATACAGATTGAATAAGTATGTTGAAGGATACAGCCCTGCTGCACACCTTTCCTGACTTTAAACTATGCAGTATCCCCCTGTTCTGTTTGAATGACTGCCTCTTGATTTATGTACAGGTTCCTCAGGAGCACAAACAATTGTTCTGGAATACCCATTCTTTCCAGCTTTATCCATAATTTGTTATGATCCACATAGTCGAATGCCTTTGCAGAGTCAATAAAACACAGGTAAACATCTTTCTGGTATTTTCTGCTTTCAGCCAGGATCCCATCTGACATCAGAAATGATATCTTTCTTCCACATTCTCTTCTGTATCCAGGTTGAATTTCTGCCAGTTTCCTGTCAATTAACTGCTGAAACCACTTTTGAATGATCTTCAGCAAAATTTTACTTATGTGTGGTATTAGTGGTATTGTTTGATAATTTCTGCATTCTGTTGGGTTACATTTCTTTGGATCTCTTCCAGTCGGTTGGCCAGGTATCTGTCTTCCAAATTTCTTGGCGTGGAAGAATAAGCACTTCCAGAGCTACATCTGATTGTTGAAACATCTCAGTTGATATTCTAATTCCTGAAGCCTTGTTTTTCACCAGTGTCTCCAGTGCACCTTGGACTTCTTCCTTCAGTACTATTGGTTCTTGATCATATTTTACCTCCTGAAATGATTGAACTTCTACCGATTCTTTTTGGTAAAGTAACTCTGTATTCCTTCCGTCTTCTTTTGGTGCTTCCTGCATTGCTCAGTATTTTGCCCATAGAATTATTCACTATTCCAACCCGAGTATTGAATTTTTTCTTCAGTTCTTTCAGCTTGAGAAATGCTGAGCTTGTCCTTCCCTTTTGATTTTCTAACTCCAGGTCTTTGCACATGTCATTATAATACTTTACGTTGTCTTCTAGTAATTCGGGAAATGCAAATCAAAACCTCAAGGAACTACATCTTCTTGCCAACTAGGATGGCTATTAGCAAAAAAAAAGAAAAAGAAAGAAAGAAAACTAGTTTTGAAGAGGATGTAGAGAATTTGGAACCCTCATCCATTGCTAGTGGGTTTGTAAAATGATACCTCCTCTATAGAAAACATTTGAGTAATCTCTCAAAAAAATTAACAGAGGATTACCGTATAACCCAGCAATTCCACTCCTAAGTATGTACCCAAAATACCTGAAAGCAGAGATTAAAACAGATATTTGTGCAGCAGTGTTCATTGCAGCATTGTTTACAATAGCCAAAAGGTGTAAACAACTCAAATATCTATCAACAGATTAATATATAAACAAAATGTCATACATACATACCCTGGAATATTGTTCAGCCATAAAGAGAAATGAAGTTCTGATATGCACTACAATGTGGATGAACCTTGAACATATTGTACTAAGCGAAATAATTCTGATTCAAAAGAACAAATACTGTATGATCACACTAATATGAAATATCTAGAACAGGAAATGCATAGAAACAAAAGTTTATCAATGGTTGCCAGGGGATGGGGGAAAAGGGAGATGAGTTATTGCTTAAGGGGTACTGAGTTTCTGTTTGAGGTCATAAAACAATTTTTGGAAATAGATGGTGGTGACAGTTGCATGCAAGGGAAATGTGATTACCTTTGAACTGACACTAATTCCAGGAGACCCAAAATGTCACTGCGGTCCGCCAGTAGAAGTAGTGGCATATACAAACCCAGTTATTAATGAATTCCTAGCTCAGATCCCTCTCACAATGGGTCCAGTGTGTCCCTGAACCCATCCTGTAGTGATTTCCTCAGTTCCAGAAGATATAATTGGAATAAATATACTCAGCAACTGGCAAAATCCCCACATTGTATCTCTGACATGGAGTGAGGGCTATTATGATAGGATAGGTCAAGTGGAAGACATAAGAACTGTCTCTACCTAGGAAAACAGTAAAACAAAAGCAATACCACATTCCTGGAGGGATTTCAGAGAGTAGTGCCACCATCAAGGACTTGAAGGATGCACAGGTGGTGATTCCCACATCCCCATTCAACTCACCTATTTGACCTGTGCAGAAAATAGATGGGTATTGGAGAATGACAGTGACTTTTCATAAACTTAAGCAGGTTGTGACTCCAATTGCAGCTGTTTTTCCAAATGTGCTTTCATTGCTTGAGCAAATTAATACATCTCCTGGTACCTGGTACACAGCTATTTAGCTGGTCAATGCCTTTTTCTCAATCCCTGTTTGTAAAGATCATCAGAAGTAGCTTACCTTCAGCTGGCAAGACCAGCAGTACACCTTCACTGTCCTACCTGACAGATATACCAATGCACCAGCCCTATGTCATAACTTAGTTTGCAGGGGCCTTGATGGCCTTTTCCTTCCACAAGACATCACGCTGGTCCATTACATTGATGATATTATGCTGATTGGACTTAGAAAGCAAGAAGTAGCAATTACTCTAGAATTATTGGTAACACATTTGCCAGAGGGTAGGAAATTAACCTAAGAAAAATCCATATGTCTTCCACCTCAGTGAAATTTCTAGGGGTCCGGTGGTGTGGAGCCTGTTGAAATACTCCTTCTAAAGGGAAGAGTAAGTTGCTGCATCTGGCCCCTCTACAACTAAAAAGGAAGCACAACAGCTGGTAGTCCTCTTTGGATTTTGCAGGCAATATATTCTTTATTTCGGTGTGCTACTCCAACCTATTTACCAAGTAACTCAAAAAGCTGTTAGTTTTGTGTGGGAGCCAGAACAAGAAAAGACTCTGCAACAGATCCAGGCTGCTGTGCAAGCTGCTCTGCCACTGGGACCATAAGAGCTGGCTAATCCAATGGTGCTTCAAGTATCAATGGCAGATAGAGGTGTTGTTTGGAGCCTTTGACTGGTGTCTTTTGGTGAATCATAGCGCAGATTCTTAGGATTTTGGAGCAAGGCCCTTCCATACACTGCAGATAACTACTACTCTCCCTTTGAGAAACAGCTTTTGGCTTGCTACTGGGCCTTAGTAAAGACTGAACACTTAACCATGGGCTACCAAGTACCATGTGACTTGAGCTGCCAATCATGAACTAGATGTCTGATCCACAGAGCCATAAAGTTGGACTTGCATAGCAGCACCCCATCATCAAATGGATGTGGTATATACAAAATGGTTCTCAACAGGCCCTAAGGCACAAGAAACTTAAATAAGGAAGTGGCCAAATGCTCATGGTAGCCACTGTTGCTACCTTACTTTCTCTTTCTGATCCTACACCTATGGTCTTATGGGAAGTTCCCTACAATCAGTTGGCTGAGGGAGAGAACACCTGTGCCTGGTTTACAAATAGTTCTGCATGATATGCAGGCACCACTCAGAAGTGGACAGCTACAGCACTGTGGCCATTTTCTGTGACTTCCTTGAAGGACAGTGATGAAGCAGAATCCTCCCAGTGGGCAGGACTTCTAGCAGTGCCCTTGGTTGTTCTTTTGCTTGGGAGAAGAAATTGCCTGATATAAAATTGTATACTGTTTCATGGGCTACAGCCAACGGTTTGGCTGGCTGGTCAGGGATTTAGAAGGAACAAGATTGAAAAGTGAAGACAAGGAGTTATGGGGAGGAGGTATGCGGATAGACCGCTCTGAATGGGCCAAATATGTGAAGATATTTGTGTCTCATGTGAGTGCTCACCAAAAGGTGGCCTCAGCCGAGAAGGCTTTTAATAATCAAGTGGATAGGATGATGTGTTCTGTGGATACTAGTCAGCCTCTTTCCCCAGGCACTCCTATCATGGCCCATTGGGCTACTGAATAAAATGGCCATGATGACAGGGATGGTGATCACATACATAAGCTCAACAATGTGGACTTCCACTCACCAAGGCTGACTTGGCTACAGCTACTGCAGAGTGCCCAATCTGCCAGCATCAGAGGCTAAAACTGAGTCCTCAATATGGCACCATTCCTCGGGGCTATCAGCCAGCAACCTGGTGGCAGGTTAATTACATAGGAGTACTTTCATTATAGAAGGGGCAGCATTTTTCCTTACTGGGATAGACTTTTGCTTCCTTGCATACAATATTTCTACCAAAACTACTATACAAACACTTACAGAATGCCTTATCCACTGTCATATTATTCCACACGGCATTGCCTCAAATCAAGGAACTCAGTTCACAACAAATGAAGTGTGGTGATGGGCCCAGGCTCATAGAATTCACTGGTCTCACCATGTTTCCCATCATCCTGAATCAGCTAGCTTTATAGAACAATGGAATGTCCTTTTTAAATGCTCAATTATGGCACCATCTATGTGGCAATACCATGCAAAACTGGGGTAATGTAATCAGGAGGTTGTATACGGTCTAAATCAGCATCTAATATATAGTGTTGTTTCTCTCAAAGCCAAATTCACAGATCCAGGAATCAAGAGGTGGGAATAGGAGAGGCTCCACTCACTATTACTCTTAGTGATCCACTCACAAAATTTTTGCTCTTGCCACACAAACATATACTTTGCTGGTATAGAGGTCTTAGTTTCCTAAGGAGTAATACTCCCACCACAAATAATCTGAGAAGCTAGACTATATGAAGAAGAATGGGGCATCAGGATTGGAGGAATACTCATTAACCACCTGCGTTATGCAGATGACACAATCTTGCTTGCTGAAAGTGAAGAGGTCTTGAAACATCTTACTGATGAAGATCAAAAACTACAGCCTTCGGCAAGGATTTTTGTTTTCTTTATGTTAAGGTGTAATCCATACTGAAGCCTAGTCTTTGATCTTCATCAGTAAGTGCTTCAAGTCCTCTTCTCTTTCAGGAGGCAAGGTTGTGTCATCTCCATGTCGCAGGTTGTTAATGAGTCTTCCTCTAATCCTGATGTCATGTTCTTCTTCATATAGTCCAGCTTCTCTGATTATTTGCTCAGCATACAGATTGAATAAGCATGGTGAAAGGACACAACACTGACGCACACCTTTCCTGACTTTAAACCATGCAGTATCCCCTTGTTCTGTTCAAACGACTGCCTCTTGGTCTTTGCACAGGTTCCTCATGAGCATAAAAAAGTGTTCTGGAATTCCATTCTTCACAATGTTATCCATAATTTGTTATGATGTACACAGTGGAATGCCTTTCAAAGTCAATAAAACAGGTAAACATCTTTCTGGTATTCTCTGCTTTCAACCAGGATCCATCTGACATCAACAATGATATTCGTCGTTCCACAGACGGATTCAGCTTGAATTTCTGACAGTTCCCTGTCAATGTACTGCTGCAACATTTTTTTTTTAATTATCTTCAGCAAAATTTTACTTGTGTGTGATATTAATGACATTGTTCAATAATTTTCCCATTCTGTTAGATCACATTTCTTCGGAATGGTCACAAATATGGATCTCTTCCAGTCTGTTTGCCAGGTAGCTGTCTTCCAAATTTCTTGGCATAGAGGAGTGAAGGCTTCCGACACGCATCTATTTGTTGAAACATCTCAATTGGTATTCCGTCAATTCCTGGAGCCTTGTCTTTTGCCAATGCCTTCAGTGCAGCTTGGACTTCTTCTTTCAGTACCATCAGTTTGTAATCATATGCTACCTCCTGAAATGGTTGAATGTCGACCAATTATTTTTGGTACAGTGACTCCCTGTATTCCTTCCATCTTCTTTTGATGGTTCCTGAGTAGTTTAATATTTTCCCTGTAGAATCTTTCAGTATTCCAACTTGAGGCTGGAATTTTTTCTTCAGTTCTTTCTGCTTCAGAAATGCCAAGCTAGTTCTTCCCTCTTAGTTTTATAACTCTAGATTTTTGCACATTTCATTATAATATTTTACTGTGTCTTTTCAAGCTCCCCTTTGAAATCTTGTTTTTCTCTTTTATCTCATTATTTCTTCCTTTCACTTTAGCTACTCTACATTCAAGAGCAAGTTTCAAAGTCTCTTCTGACATCCATTTTGGTCTTTTCTTTCTTTCAATGACTTCTTGCTTTCTTCAAGTATGATGTCCTTGATGTCATTCCACAATTCGTCTGGTCTTCTGTCATTAGTGTTTAATGAGTCAAATCTATTCTTGAGATGGTCTCTAAATTCAGGTAGAATATACTCAAGGTCATACTTTGGCTCTCGTAGTCTTGTTCAAATTTTCCCCAGCTTCACCTTGAACTTGCATATGTTTAATTGGTCTGTTCTAAAGTTGGCTCCTGGTCTTGTTCTGACTGATGATATTGAGCTTTTCCATCGTCTCTTTCCACAGATGTAGTCAATTTGATTCCTGTGTATTCCATCTCTCGATGTCCACGTGTTATTTTGGTGAAAAAAGGTATTTGCAATGAAGAAGTCATTGGTCTTGCAAAATTCTATCATGCGATCTCCTGCATCATTTCCATCACCAAGACATATTTTCCAACTACTGCTCCTGCTTCCTTGTTTCCAACTTTAGCATTCCAATCAGCAGAAATTATCAATGCATCTTAATTGCGTGTTTGATCAGTTTCAGACTACAGAAGTTGGTAAAAATCTTCAATTTCCTCATCTTTGGCATTAGTGGTTGGTGAATAAATTTGAATAATGGTCATATTGACTGGTCTTCCTTGTAGGCATACGGATATTATCCTATCACCGACAGCCTTATGCTTCAGGATAGATCTTGAAATGTTCTTTTTGATGATGAATGCAACGCAATTCCTCTTCGATTTATCATTCCCAGCATAGTAGACCATATGACTTTCCAATTCAAAATGATCAATATCAGTTCATTTCACCTCATTAATGCCTAGGATATCAATGTTTACGTGTTCTATTTCATTTGATTACTTCTAATTTTCCTAGATTCATACTTTATACATTCCACATTCTTATTATATGGATATTTTCAGCTGTTTATTCTCATTTTGAGTTGTGCCACATCAGCAAATGAAGGTCCTGAAAGCTTGACTCCATCCACACTATTAAAGTTGACTCTACTTTGAGGAAGCAGCCCTTCCCCAGTCGTTTTTTAATTGCCTTCCAACCTGAGGGGCTCACCTTCTGGCACTATATCAGACAGTGTTCCACTGCTATTCATAAGGTTTTCACTGCCTAATTTTTTCAGAAGTAGACCGCCAGGTCCTTCTTCCTAGTTTGTTTTAGTCTGGAAGCTCAGCTGAAACCTGTCCACCATGGTGATCCTGCTGGTATTTGAAATGCCAGTGGCATAGCTTCCAGCATCACAGCAACACACAAGCCACCACAGTATGACAAACTGGCAGACATGTTCGGAATGGAAAACTACAACAACTTAATTAAGGCAAAACTAGCAATAGCCCAGACCCTTCAGGAATGAAGGTTTGGGTAGCCCACCATGCAAAGAACCACAACCAGCTGAGGTGCTTGTTACAAGAAAAAAGAATATGAAATAAGTAGTGGAAAAAGGTGCATATAAATAACAGCTATGACCATACAAGGAGCTGCAGAAATTAGCACTGTAATTATTATGAGAATTTCATCCTCTCTGGAAAAGAGGTTAGTACATTTCTGGTTGTATGCAGGATAGGTGTATCATGTTAGGCAGAAAACAACTTTGTTATTGTCTTTATTTAGAGATAACTTATGGTTTAAGGAGATGTAAATGGGTGACCAGTTGAGAACAGGTGGACTGTAATGGTTTATTTTGTGCATCAACTTGGCTAGGCTATGGTGCTCAGTTGTTTGTTAAGACACTAGCTAGTTGCTGTTACAAAGTAATTTTTTGTTGCTGTTAGTTGCCATAGAGTTGGCTCCAACTCATGGCAGCCCCTTGCACAACCGAATAAAACAATGACGTATCTTCTGCCATCTTCACAATCACTGGAGTTTATTGTTACTGTGTATTTCGGGTGCCTTCTGACCTAAGAAGCTCGTCTTCTCATCTTCCGGAACTATGTTTAACAATATTCTGCTGTGATACATAGAGTTTTCATTGGCTTATTATCAAAAGTAGATCACCAGGCCTTTCTTCCTAGTCTGTCTTATTCTGGAAGCTCCACTGAAAACTGTCCATCATGGGTGACCCTGCTGGTGAAATACTGGTGCCATAGCTTCCTGCATCATAACAACATGCAAGCCACCACAGTACGACAAATTGATAGACAGGTGGTGGATAAAGTAGTTACATGTGATTACATCAGATTGAATTAGATAATCACATATGATTAGATCTCAAGTAAAGCAAATTATCTTCCATAATGTATGTGGACCTCAATAAATCAGATGAAGATCTTAAGCGCAAAAAAGGGAGCTTCCCTAGGGTGTGTTTTGCCTCCAGACTATATATAGACATTTTGCCAAAACACTCTTACTGTCACCTGAGCAACAGATCTGGGAATGCAAGACTGCAGTAGTCTCCAGTCTGTCACCTGACCTATGGATTTTGAGACACACGCCAGCAAGTCTTCATGCTATCACCTGACCTACATATTTTGGACTTGTCAGCCTCCCAACAATATCACTGGTTCTGTTTCTCTAGAGAAACTTAAGACAGTACCACATGAATGCACTTTGTTATGTGCAAGGGGAAATGAGGTAAATGGTAACTCTCTATTTTCTGAACAACTTTTCTGTAAACCTAAAACTGTTCTAAAAAATAACGTCTATTTAAATTATTTTTTTAAAGACACACAACACGGAAGAAAATTTTAGCAAATCATGTATCTGATAATGGACTTGTATCTAAAATATATAAAGAAATGTTACAACTCAACAAAAAAAAATTAAAAAATGGTCAAAGGATCTGAATAGACCTTTCCTCAAAGAAATTATATGAATGGTCAATAAGGACATAAAATGATGCTCATCATTAGCCATCAGAGAAATAAAAATCAAAACCACAATGTGATACCACTTCACACCTACCAAGATGACTATAGTAAAAAAGACAGACAATAAAAAGTGTTGGTGAATATATGGAGAAACTGCAACACAGATATATTGCTGATGGGAATGTAAAATGGTGCACCCACTGTGGAAAACATTTTGGTGGTTTCTCAAAAGTTTAAACATAGAGCTACCACATGATCCAGCAATTCCAATCCTAGGTATATACTCAAAAGAACTGAAAACAGAAGTTTAAAAAAAGATTTGTACACGAAGGGTTATAGCCTCATCAATCCAAGTGTCCATCAACAGATGAATGGATAAAGAAAATGGAGTATATACATAGAGTGGAATATTACTCAGCCATAAAAAGGAATTCAGTGCTGAGATATGCTACAACACACATGATCTTCGAAAGCATTATGCTAAGTGAAAGAAGCCAGAAACAAAAGACCATATGTTGTATGATTCCATTTATATGAAATGTTCAAAACAGGCAAATCCATAGACACAGAAAGTAGATTAGTCGTTTCCACTAATGTCAAAGACGAAGAAATGGAAGATTTTTACAAACTACTGCAGTCTGAAATTGATCAAACATGCAGTCAAGATGCATTTATAATTACTGGTGATTGGAGTGCAAAAGTTGGAAACGAAGAAGACTCAGTAGCTAGTAAATATGGCCTTGGAGATAGAAAAGATGCATGATAGATAGAATTTTGCAAGACCTACGACTTAGTCATTGAAAATATCTCTTTTTAACAACATAAACAGCGAGTATACACATGGACCTCACCAGATAGAATAAACAGGAATCAAATTGACTGCACATGTTGAAAGAGGTGATGTAGAAGCTGAATATCATCAGTCAGAACAAGGCCAGGGGCAAACTTCGGATCAGACCATCAATTACTCCTATGCAAATTCAAGTTGAAGCTGAAGAAAATTAAAACAAATACACGACAGCCAAAGTACAACCTTGACGATATCCTGTCTGAGTTTAAAGATCATCTCAAGAATAGATTTGATGCATTGAACATTAACGATGGAATACCAGATGAGTTGTGGGATGACATCAAGGACATCATAAGTGAAAAAAATAAAAGGTCATTAAAAGACAGGAAAGAAAGACAAGACCAAAATAGATACCAGAAGAGACTCTGAAACTTGCTCTTGAAAGTAGAGGAGCTAAAGCGAATGGAAGAAATGATGAAGTAAAAGAGCTGAACAGAAGATTTCAAAAGGCTGCTCGAGAAGACAAAGTATTATAATAAAATGTGCAAAGACCTGGAGTTAGAAAACCAAAAGGGAGGAACACATTAGACATTTCTCAAGCTGAAAGAACTGAAGAAAAAAATCCAAGCCTCTAGTTGTAATGTTGAAGGATTCTATGGGCAAAATATTGAGCGACGCAGGAAGCATCAAAAGAAGATGGAATGAATACACAGAGTCATTGTACCAAAAACAATTGGTCGATATTCAACCATTTCAGAAGTAGCATATAATCACGAACCAATGGTACGGGGAAGGAAGAAGTCCAAGCTGCACTGAAGGCATTGGCAAAAAACAAAGCTCCAGGAATTGACGGAATACCAGTTGAGATGTTTCAACAAACAGATGCAACCCTGGAAGTGCTCACTCATCTATGCTAAGAAATTTCAAAGACAACTACCTGGCCAACCGACTGGCAGCAATCCATACACTTACCCATTGCAAAGAAATGTGATCCAATGGAATGAGGAAATTATCAAACAATATCATTACTATTACACACAAGTAAAATTTTGCTGAAAATAATTAAAAAACGGTTGCATCAGTACATTGACAGGGAGCTGGATTCAGAAGAGGACATGGAATGAAGTATATCTATCATTGCTAAAGTCAAATGAATAACCAGAAAGCTATTTACTTATGTTTTATTGACTATGCAAAGGCATTCCACTGTGTGGAACGAAACAAATTATGGATAACATTGAGAAGAATGGGAATTACAGAACACTTAATTGTGCTCATATGGAACCTGTACATAGACCAGGAGGCAGTCGTTTGAACAGAACAAGGGGATACTGCACGGTTTAATGTCAGGAAAGGTGTACGTCAGGGTTGTATCCTTTCACCATGCTTATTCAATCTATATGCTGAGCAAATAATCAGAGAAGATGGACTACATGAAGAAGAATGTGGCATTAGGATTGGTGAAAGATGCATTAACAATCTGCAATATGCAGCTGACACAACCTTGCTTGCTGAAAGTGAAGAGGACTTGAAGCACTTACCGATGAAGATCAAAAAGTTCAGACTTCAGTATTGGATTACACTTCAACATGAAGAAAACAAAAATCCTCACAACTGGACCAATAAGCAGCATCATGATAAACAGAGGAAATATTGAAATTGTCAATGATTTCATTTTACTTGGCTCCACAGTCAAAGCCTATGGAAACTTGAGTCAAGAAATCAAATGATCTATTATTGCATTGAGCAAATCTGCTACAAAAGTCTTCTTTAAAAAGTGTTAAAAAGCAAAGATGTCACTTTGAGGACTAAGGTGTGCCTGACCCAAGACATGGTATTTTCAATTGCCATATTTGTATTCGAAAACTGGACAACGAATAAGGAAGACTGAAGAATTAATGCTTTTGAATTATGGTGTTGGCAAACACTATTGAATATATCATGAAATGCCAGAAGAATGAACAAATCTGTTTTGAAAGAAGTACAGCTGGAATGCTTCTTACAAGCAAGGATGGCAAGACTTTTTCTGATGTCTTTTGAACATGTTCACAGGATTGACCTGTCCCTGGAGAAGGACATCATGCTTGGTAAAGCAGAGGGTCAGCGAAAAACAGGAGGACCCTCAATAAGATGGATTGACACAGTGCTTACAACAATGGGCTCAAACATAGAAATGATTGCGAGGATAGCACACAAGCTAGCAGTGTTTCTTTCTGTTGTACATAGAGTTTCTATGAGTCAGAATCTACTCGACAGCACCTAACAACAACAAAGGAGTGATTGCTAATGGGTATGGGGTTTTTTTTTAGATGAAAATGTTTTGACATTAGATAGTGGTGATAGTTGCACATATCTGTGAATATACTAAAAACCACTGGTTGTACACTTTAAAAGACTAAATTTTATGGTATGTGAATTACATGTTGATAATGCTGATTTAAAAAAAGAGTGGTCCAAGGACAAAATTATCAAACTTAATATCACCAATAATAGAAAAACAGATATCACGTGCCTCCTGATATGATTTATGAGGGACATAGCATCACTCATGTTGAATTTTTGTTGAAAATGCATAATCTGAATATAATCACGAGAAAACAACCAGATTAATCTAAATAGAGAAATATTCTGCAAGAAACTCAACTGGAGTTGTCAAAAATCTAAACGTCTTGAACAACACTCCTTTCCCCCCAAAAAAAGGACCATGAAACTGTTCCAAGGTAAAGATATTAAAGGGACATGACAGGTAAATGTAATGTGTAACCCTTCTTTTTGATCATGAAATTAAAAAAAAAATTAGAAAATACAATATGGACAAGTAAATTTGAATTTAGCCTCTATTGCATAACAATATTGGATGAATATTAAGTTTCCTAATGGTGACCATTGTATTCTGATTTTGTATGAAAAAATCCCTTACTTTTACAAGATTCAGGCTGAAAAAGAAGTGAAGTGTCATGTCTGCAACGTATTCTCAAATGTTCCAGAAAAAAAATCACACACACACGTATGAGTACATAAACACAGAAGTGTGTATTCTGCTACTCTTGTAACTTTTTGATGAATTTTTCAGAATTAAAAAATTAGAAAAAATACAATACAAATGCAGTAAGGAAGAAAAGAGAACAAGAAAAATGTGGTTCTAGGACCAACCTAAACTAAGTAGACTAGGTGGCACCTACTTATTATGATTTTAGAAGTTCTAGGAAGCCCCAGCACCACCATCATCTCTCACCCCAATAATACCTCCTTCCTGCCTGCCAACTGAAGCATGAATTCTTTAATAGAGCACACAGCCTTTTATCCCACAATGAAGGATTAGGCACAGTGTACACCCCACCCAAACCAGGGCATTATTATTTACACTCATTCACAATGAGCGGTCAGCGACTCAAGTCATAATTTCCTGAGAACATGTTTTAAAAAGAAAAAAATGAAAAAACACCTGAAGGCTTTAAATTGCTAAAGGAGAGGTGGTGGAGGGAACTACAGAAAAATAAAAAGAACCTAATTATTTATCTCACCTTTGTGAGAAATCACATCAGAGGTATCTTAAACTTTTAATAATTTTTTAAGAATTCAAAATGTATAAAAACACAAATTCTAAATTAAGAGATAGAGTTTTTCCTTCCCCCAGTGACTGGTTATTCTAGAGGTTGGAATCAGGAGAGATTCAGTTATATTAATCTACCTAAAAACAGCTCTGTGGACAGTGTCACATAAGGGCTGAGGAGCAGGTTTGAAATGCTGGAAGACAGGATCAGTGGAATTGAAGACAAACACTTGGATACAACTCTGTTTGAGACAAAATCAGAAAAAAAGAACAACGAAGAAAAATGAAGAGACCCTGATAACAGTGTGGGATACAATGAAAAGTAAAAATTTGCTGGTGATTGGAGTTCCAGAAAAGGGGGGGGGGACAGAAAACACAGAGAGGATCATTGAAGAACTGCTGACAGAAAATTTCCCCAATATCATGAAAGATGAAAACCTGACCATCCAAGGAGCTCAACAAATCCCATATAGGATAGAACCCAAAAGAAAATCACCAAGGCATATCATAATCACATTCACCAAAACCAAAGACAAAGAATCCTGAGAGTAGCTTGAGAAACACAAAAACTCACATACAGAGGACAAACAATAAGACGAAGCTCAGATTATTTGGCAGAAACCATGCAGGCAAGAAGACAATGGGATGACATATATAAAAACTTGAAAGAAAAAAATTGCCAGCCAAAAATAATATATCCTGCAAAACTCTCATTCAGATATGATGGTGAAATTAGGACATTTCCAGACAAACAGAAATTAAGGGACTATGTAAAAACCAAACCAAACTTACAAGAATTAGTAAAGGGAGCCCTGCGATCTGAGAACAGACAACTTCAGCTCACAGGCTGAATCTAGGATGCAGGATCGTAACAGCCAGATACCAATCTAGGAAAAAAACTCTCAAGGACCATCCAAAACCAAAAAAATACAACCAGGAATCAGAGCAATTAATCTGTAAATGAGCAAAACATCAGAAAAATAAAAGTGGGAATAAAAGATGTAGGTACATAATCTTCCCACGGAGAGGAAGGCAAGGTGATACCAACAAATAATAGACTGCTTCAAACTTTGAAAAATAAAGGTAAATTTCACGGTAACCACAAACAAAGTTAACAAACCTACTCATCAAAACAAAGAGGAAAAACATAAAGTCTCAGTTAAAACAAAACCTACAAAAACAAAAGAAATTTTAAAAATCCACAAACAAAAGGAATTCAGCACAAGAGAGTAAGAGGAACAAAGAAAAAGTTAGCACCACATAATAAAGCACTACAAAATGACAGCAATAAACTCACACCTCTCAATAATTACACTGAATGTAAACGGCCTCAATGCACCCATAAAGAGATGGAGAGTGACAGAATGGATAGGAAAACAGGATCCATCAATATGTTGTCTACAAGAGACACACCTTAGAAACAAAGATGGAAATTTATTAAAAATAAAAGTTTGGAAAAAAATATCTACCAAAAAAGAGCAGGAGTGGCAATACTAATCTCAGACAAAATAAACTTTGAAACAAAATCCACCATAAAAAACAAAGAAGGACACAATGTAATGATTAAGGGGATGATCCATCATGAAGACATAAACATAATAAACATCTACCCACTCAAGGACAGGGCTCCAAAATACATAAAACAAACTCTAACAACTCTGAAAAGAGAAATTAACAGTTCCACAATAATAGTAGGAGACTTAGACACATCACTCTCGGTAAAGGACAGAACATCTAAAAAGAAACTCAACAAAGATACAGAAGACCAAAAGGGCACAATCAGCCAAACTGACCTCATAGACATATATAGAACACTCCAACCTACAGTGCAAAGTACACATTCTCTTCCGATGCACAAGGAAAGTTCTCCAGAATAGACCTCATCTTAGGCCACAGAGCAATCCTCAACAAGATCCAAAACGTTCACATAATGCAAAGTATCTTCTCTGACTGCAACATCAACAAGGTAGAAATTAACAACAGAAAGAGCAAGGAAAAAAATCAATTACATGGAAACAGAATAACATCCTGATTACAAACCACTGGGTAATAGAAGAAATCAGAGATGGAATCAAAAAATTCCTAGAATCAAACGAGAATGAAAACACATTATACCAAAATTTTTGGGACACAGCAAAGGTAAGCCACAGAGGACAATTTATAGCAATAGATGCACACATCAAAAAAGAAGAAAGGACAAAATCAAAACATTAACTACAGAACTCAAACAAATAGAGAACAGCAAAAAAAGCCCACAACCACCAGAAGAAAGGAAATAGTAAAGATAAGAGCAGAAATCAATGAAGTAGAGAACAGAAAAACAATAGAAA